>NC_048301.1:66172561-66472561 GCF_013100865.1 Trachemys scripta elegans | reverse complement strand
ATCCTTAATGAGAATCATTGGAGCACCAAGTTCCCCACTGGAGACATATGGACAAAGTGTGGTTATGTTTCCAAGAGGTCTTCACTTACATCACGAATGAGAGGGGAGCTCAGCAGGATCCCTGAAATGCTTTTCCAGGCCAATATAAAATCCTATTTGGGCATCCAATTGACATTGCTGTACTACACCACAGTAGCGGAGCATGAACAGTTCCTAGAGGAGCTGGAATTGTGCTTCAAGGAGGAAAGAAACAGGACTAGCAGAAGGTCTCTGTTGAAGCAGCAGCAAGTCATGGCCCAGAGGACCAGTAAATGGAACAGATGTCTTCCAAAGAGTACATATGGTGACAGATAGAAGAGAGGGTAGAGACAGGAAGTAGGAAAGAGAAGATGATGGCTGTTGGGGAGAAAGTTTCTAGGACACCGACATTCTATTTGTTCCAAGCTTTCCATTTTAGTTTTGATTATTAGGAGCTGTCCTGGCGCACACATTGTTATAGCAAGCAAAGGGCAGAAAAAGCACTAGGAATTGGATGACAGGAATAATGAGTTGGAGTGTACTGCCTGTCAGCTGGTCTGGGATAGGGCAGACGAGGCAACACACTGGAATGGGCTGGAATAGGATTTTATTTTTTAATTTATTTCCTTTTAAAAGGATTTTTCCCAGCATATTGGTTGCCAACTAGGGAGGGTAGCAAGGGAAACCTCTCTGGGGGAAGGGAAGACTCCTATAACTAATCCTTTGATGATATTTTAGAGTACTTGCTAAATAACATACCTCTGCTACAACCCACAAATGTAAATTGTGAGAGTTTTTATGCCTCCACTGAAATCCAGATAAATGAAAACCAGATAATGGAAGTATATTGCAACTACTCATTTACCTATTCTCACTAAGGACCAAAAGGGGGTTTCAAAAGAGCTATCACTGTAGAAGAGGTTTATATTGTCAATAAGAAAATAATAGAATAGTCTAAGAGCCTGTAGGGAAGTCTCCAAGGTCTGATGGGTTCTAGTGCATATTATCAAGATCCAGGAAAGAATCTCACTCCCAAGCTTTTAATTTTAATAATTTCCCAGACTTATCTCAAATTCAATCAATCAATAAATAAATCAATAAAACAAAACACACACACAAAAACCCCACCACAATGAAATATGACCTTCTCCCATTGATTTTGAAACCCAGCCAAGGCAAAACTGATTATGCCTCTAACAGAGGTATTTTCTTTTTAAACGCTGATACCAAGATATTGGCTGTTTCATGTACCACATGCTGAGCAATACATTGAGAGGACTCCATGTTTCTAAAACTAAACTGGCTTTTCATTAAGAGCACTATTTACAGAAGTGCTGCAACAGCAGCTAGCATTGAAGCCACATTCACACAGACTGGTTTCCTGATGCTTCCTCCAAAAACTCTTCCCTCCAGCATCCTAGATTCCTCCTTCCAGCTTCCATGCAGGTAGCAAGCACTTGCCAAGGTGCTTGCTAATAGGCTAGATTCTGCTACTATTATTAATTAAGAGAGACCCAAAGATTATTGTAGACTGCAGATTACCTTCTGACACTTGCAGATGTCATCTATTTGACCCAGGCAAAGACTACACCTGTCATGTTGCTGTCACACGATCAAGAGAAGGCATTTGAAAGGGTTGAATGGAATTATTTTTCAAAAGAGCTGGATGGCATGGGGATGGAAAACACATTTAGGAAATGGACAGAATCCCCATATAGCCCCAATCCAGTTCTTAAGCACATGCTTAACTTTAAACAGGTGAGTAGTCACTTCAAGCATGTGAGATTTCAAAATGGAAGCCCAAGACTTTACAGAGCATTATGGGGCAGAACAATTATAGGCCTTGCTGGCATGGGCATTGCAAACGCTGGATAAATATGGAACAAGATTTCACTGCTTCCTTGAAGTCAACATAATAATTTTCAGCAGACACCTGTTCAAAGGAGCTCCTGTCCAACAGGATATCTTACCTTAGAAATCTGGGACAAAACCTGACAGCTAGACATACCTCTTTCCCTTGAACAATTAGATACAATCTAAGCTTCCCTCCCAGAGACACTGATCCCATTTTATTAACAATGGGGTGAAGAAAATGGGCCTACAAAGAGTAGGACAGTTAATTAGGGGGAGGGAGGTGAATAATTGACCTATAGACATTACAGAGAACATTCAATATAGGCAAAATGCTAATTTAATTATATCCAGTTAGAACAATATGGGCTTATAGATGGGTGCCATGCCTCTTGCCATCAGGCTGCAATTGTGCCTCACTTTCCACATTGGTAGACCGTCTGTCTCTTACTGTTTTAGTAGTTTATCTCTCTCTAGTCCTGATTCAGTAAAGCACTGAAGCACAGTCCCAATGGGATTTAAGCAGATGCTTTGTTTTTAAGCCTGTTCTTAAGTGTTTTGCTGAATCAAGGTCTCTCCATAGAGTTACTCTCCTATTGTGGATATTTTAGTCCTTCAAACACACTTAGAAGTCCACCCTTCCAGGGTAATAAAAGTAACAAAACCACAATCCTAAACTCTCCCCAGACCACAGCTCCTTCCCTAGGATTCATGTGACCTTCTTGACTGTCTGGGTCTACATAGTCCTTAAAGGGACTGTACTCTCTGTTATTGGGTCTGATTCTCATTCTGGTGGCATCGACTGGCCTTCAGGATAGCAGAAGCAGCCCTAAGAGGATGCCTGGTCAGCATACAGCCTTTCTGCTAGCTGTACATCAGCTCTGCTCCTAGCCCCTAGTACAGAGGGATAGTTCTTAGCTCTCCCATCTCTCTATGGTTAGAGTGTTCTTTTTATATGTGAAATGTTTTGGATCAAATAGTTTACAGCGTATGCAAAAGAGTAATAAGAGCAAGGCTAATGGTAATGCAAGTAAATAGATTGTAATAAGTGATTCTGAACGCATGATTTGATTCCAGTGTATAAGAGTAGTGAACTGTGGTTTATTAAATAAAACATTGGCTCTCCACTAAAGAGTGTTCTCCCATTTAGTCACCTCTCCTAATAGCCTGCCTCTCCTAGAGCAGCATTTAGATTACTACCCTGCGAACAAGCAATTTACTACTTGCATACAACAGATCATGGACTGCTACACACAAACCATTTGGCCTAGACACAGTCATGTGGCAGATGTGCAGAGTGCCTTTTTTTTTTTTTTTTTAATTGCAAGAGGATGGACTGAAGTTAAAAAAATAGCAGCTGTTGTCTATCACTTCAATGAGTACTTTTGTATCATGACTAAATTTGCCCACTTTTAATAAAATGAGACACTACGTCCATTCATCTAACCAATATTGTCCCATCTTCTGAATAGTCAAGACTTCTTGAGCAGGATAATTCCTTATAGAGAAGAGACATACACCCTGGGTGGCCTTTCCTCATCTATTTATTTAGAACAGGCACATCATTTCTGTTAATGCTTTGAGTAAGAATGAACAAAATAAAAAACAAACAGATACCCAGCCCCATGTTCAAATTGTTCAGCCAAACACTTCTCCCTCCTCTGCTTCCTTTCCTGCGCCCCCACTTCCAGAACCAAGGTTTATCTCACTCTGTATCAAACACCCTCAAATCTTTTTTGCAAGTACACATGCTTGGCTATCACTCACTGGGAAGGTGTCACTTAAAAGCAATGGGCTTGGAGGGCTCTCTGTCTGAGTTACACAATAACCACTTTGCAATCTGTTACATTCAGAACAGGAGCGCTGCCTTGGAGCCAATAGGGGAGTTAACCTAGGAACAGCTGAAATACTTCACTTAGCTGCCTTAAACCTTGGGTTAACAAGCCTATCCTGGTCAGATATTGGGAGGGTTTCCTGCAATGGCACATACATTTAACCCTTTCATGGCCTCCAGGTATTTATTTCAATGTTAGATGGGGCTGCGTGGCAGCAGATCATTTTGCAAATTTGCTCTGCTAGGTGGTTTTCCCACTCCCCAGTGCTCACCAGTCTGTCACTGAAAAGGGCACGTCACTTTTGTGACTAGTCCACAACATGTAAGTTGCTCATTTTTAAAACAAGCAACTTAGAACTCCCAGGGGGTCATGAACAGAAACTCCAGATGGAAAAATTCCTCATTTTCACATACACCTCTACCTCGATAGAACGCTGTCCTCGGGAGCCAAAAAAATCTTACCGCGTTATAAGTGAAACTGCATTATATCGAACTTGTTTTGATCCACTGGAGTGCGCAGCTCCCCCCCTCCCCCAAGCACTGCTTTACCGCGTTATATCGGGTCGCGTTATATCGGTGTATTTGTTGTGCGTTTCATAAGACATACGGTTCATAATGTTGCAGTTATAGCAGTGACTCAAGCCAAGGAAGAAGCACTGCCATGACCGTCTTGACAGATGTAAACTTGGGGCATGATCCTCAAAACCTTCAGCTCCTGGGAAGCCAATGGAGGTACCACCCAAGGAAGGCTCGATGCAGAAATTAGGGGTTCCCTCCTAGGGCAATGCAATACTCCAATCAGAGGCAGCTCAGGAAACCCCTCTTCAGTTGTACAAACCCCAAACCTCTAGGCAAAACTGGGGTAAAGTTAAAAAGAGTTCAAGATACGTTTGACTAAAATCAGGGAGTTCTGTCAGTCTCAGACCCCTACAAATAAAATCCAGTGGGACTTCCCTCCCCCAACATATTTACTATTGTCACACACATTTATAAAGTGCCCATCTCTCCAGGATCCGCAGGCCCTTTGCAAGGGTTGGAGTTAGGGAGCACCATGACCATGCAATGCCAAACTTGCTGTTCTTAAAAGAAAGGGATGGGAAACCCTCGTCAAGTCAGTTAAATGCCAGTGGATTTAAGAACCTGTGTGGTTAACGGAAAGCTTGTCAGAGAGGTGTTGTTCCTCCCAGCACACTCCTAGACAGAGCACTGAGCTGAACAAACAGGCAGCGTTTGCTGGTGAGGTCTTTGCAGATTGCAGTGGGGACAGAATCCTCCTGTGCTCATGGCTGCAGCCTCAATAGCCCCTCTGGTTGTGTAACGAGGCAGGACTCCCCACCGCAACGCCTCCTGCTGGCCATGCTGGGAATTAGCTCTTGGTTGCCAGCGTGCCTTCCTCTAGTGGTGTCTCACTGCCGTCACTTCTGTTCCACCTCTAAGACCTGCGTCACTCCCCAGCATCCTCTACTAGGCACGGCCTTCCGGCAGTGCCCCACTCCACTTTCTCCCTGCTTCTGGGGGAACTGGCTGTTTCTCGTCCATCCACTTGCCGCTGTGGCCTACTGCAGCCTTCAGTCTAGCTCCTCACCTCATGGGGCAAACTGCAGTCTGAATTCTGGCCAACCCCCTCTAGGGCAAGTAGAGGAAGGGGGAGGAAGGGCCCGGGCCCACCTGCTACTCTGGGCCCTGACCCAGGGACCCTATAGCCAGCGGCCGCTCCTCCAACTCCTGCTACCTATTTCCCTGAGCCACTTCCCCGCAGCCCTAGCGTCTTCCCGGCCCTTTGTATCAGGCGCCTCAGTCTGGTAGTCCTCAGGCTGGAGCTCCCTATTGCGCCCCTGACCCTGCCCAGCACTGCTTTATCTAAGGTACTTCTCCAAGGCAGCCAGTCCTTCTCTGTTGAGCAGCCCTTCTTATATGGCCCTGATTGGCTCTCTACAAGCCCTCCTCCCATTGGTTGGGTTTTGTGCAGCCTCCCTGAGGGCTGCTTAACCCTCCATCTATCTGTGTGGCTGCCCTGCCACCAAAGCCACCCCCAAGTGAGGTACAAGGAACACCTGTGGAGCTGCGTGGACCCCGTTGGTGCTAGCTTCCCATATCCCATTGCCATGGTCCCCTGGGCCAAGTCCTTCCAATCCTCCCCTAAGGACTGGGACTCTCCATGGACCAGGAGTCCTGTCCATTTCCTGGACCAGGAAGAAGGCCTGGAGTCAGTTTAAAACCCAGGCTTTTATAAAAAAAGTCTGTCCATTGGTCTCTGGAAAATCCAGTTTGAACTAGTGTATGCATCTCTCCCTCAGGGGAAGAGGGGGGAAGCTTCAAAGGGCTTGAGGAAGTTCACTAGCATCCCCACTTCCTACGAGAGAAGGTACATATAATGCCAACATCACATACACAGTTACATTTTAATCTGATGTACCCATCCCAGAAGTATTATCTTCATTCAATAATTCCATAAAGTGGATCTTAATTCCATAAAGTCTGTTCAGAATATAACAGGATATTGTCGGGGTATTATCACAACTGGTTTGGGGCTCAATCCTGCATCTTAATTCACCCAACATTCCCCCCTGTGGTTATCTGATTGAGGATACAAGATTTCAGTAGGAGTTTGATTTGTGAATTGAATGCAGGGTTGGGCCCCTATATATATATATATACACACACACACACACACACACCAATTTTTCTGCCTCTTTGTTTTATATTTTCCCTTTTTATGCCATCTTGCCCCTGGGAGAGAAAGAGGGTAGAGGGAACCTCCTTCCTTCTACCCATACAGAGCTTTCCTTTCCCACAGATCCAGGCAGAATGCTGCTACTGTCACTCCACAAACGCACTGGGGGCTACTGGCTAACAGCCATTAGCTCTCCACAACCCCCGTTGCCAGTCAGCCCCTGGGGGGCAAAGCCAAGGACCCATCCCCAGATACCTGCTAGCATCTGGCAGAAGGCACTGCGTGAAGTGCACGTTATATTTTTCTCCAGCAACTATAAGTGCTGCACAGCATGCATCCCCCGTGCTTCCAGGGGCATTCTGCCTCCACCTGCTCTGCACAAACAGAGTGCCTCAGGCTTCTTCCGCTCAGTTTGCTACAGTTCAGTCGCCACTGATGAGCACAGTATGAAACCCGCAGACAGATCTACACCCAGCGTTCTTCCCTGGTTATCCCTCTTGGCATAACAAAGACATTGAACAGGTTTTTCTATGGAAGGAGCAAAGCATACTCTGGAGCACTGAGTCCAATTTCCATGGTAGTTTGCATGCGTGCAGATCTTGGCATAAAGTGAACATATTTGAGCAATATTTGAACTTTTTATTGTTCACTTTTCAAGTAATTCAATGAAAAGGAATAGCTCTGCATCTGAAAGGGACGGGCCCAGTGGCTGGGCAGCGGGGAAACCTGCACTGCCATGTCCTTGCTGTTCCTGTTCCACAGATGAATCAAGACATCAGGCTTTCATGAGTACACTTTAAAATACAATAAATAAATAAATAACCCACCACACACATGATTAGAAGGAACTAAATCTCAGCAAGATCCTTCCCTTCCCCCAGACACTGCATCAAATCATTTTCACAGAGTATCAGGATGTGTGAAATCGCAGTTTAATTTTATAAGTGTTTTCACCATGAAACGTGGGGGCCTCAAACCTCTGCCTCTATGCAATCGCAACTGCAGCAAGCTCATTCTCACATTGTCAAGTCCCTCTGTAGGCTCCAGTTACAGGAGAGGTGCGAAGAGGTGGGTTAAGAACAAAACATCTTAAGAGGTTTTGTTCATTTGGTTTGATATAACCCTTCAAACTTTTTTTGTTTTGGTTATACAAGAGAAATCTATGAGCTGCTGAGGTTTCCTTCACAGGTGTTGATTCATAAATACCACCACTGCAGCATTTTCTCAACACTTAATAAATACATAGGCACTTAGGGTGTGTCTACACTGCAGCTGGAAGAGCGCCTACCAGTGTGGGAAGACAGACTTGTACTAGGGAGGTTTCAGCTAGTATGCTAGAAAGAGCAATGTGGATGTTCTGGCTTGGGCTCTCAAACCCACCCAACCCCTTATGCTGCAAATCCCAAGGGAGAACGTCCATGTGGCTATTTTTAGCACATTAGCTTGAGCCCAACTAGTGCAAGTCTGTTTACTTGGGCTTGGAGTTGGTTATCTGGTAAGGTGGGAGTTGTCTTACCAACTCTGAGAGGCCAATTAAGTAAGAGGGGAAAAAAATTGGCCTCTCAGAGTTGGTAAGACAACTCCCACCTTTTCATGCTCTCTGTATGTGTGTATATATATCTCCTCAATATATGTTCCATTCTATGCATCCGAAGAAGTAGGCTGTAGCCCATGGAAGCTTATGCTCAAATAAATTTGTTAGTCTCTCAAGTACTCCTGTTCTTATTCCTTGGGAGGTGCCATCCTAGTGCCAACAGGGCGCAGCCCTGCGGAGACTGTGAAGTCAGACAAAAGCACACCCGGAGGGGGCAAGTCTGTTGCTTAATAAAGGGCATGAGGGAGGAGAAAAGATACTTTCTTATTACAGACCCTGGACTCTTCCCCTCCTTCAACCCTAACCTCCTATGGCAGACTAGGACAAAAGGTGTGATGCTAGGCGTCAGGCAACATGTGCTAACTAACATTTGAAAAGGTTAGTGTAGGCAGACACCCTCCTTTCACACATGCTAAGCTGGTAAGATTAAAGCCTAGATCGGGGTCGGCAAACTACAGCCTGCGGGCCGGATCTGGCCTGTCAGGGCTTTGGATCCAGTCCGCGGGATTGCTACCCCCGTGGCACAGCGGGGCTAAGGCAGGCTCCCTGCCTGCTCTGGCCTCGTGCCGCTCCCAGCAGTAGCCAGTACCACGTCCCTGTGGCTCCTGAGGGAGGAGAAGGGAGGGGGGCAGAGGGCTCCGTGTGCTGCCCTCGCCTGCAGGCAGCACTTCCCACAGCTCCCATTGGCTGGGAATGGGGCACCGCAGCCAATGGGAACTTTGGGGGAGGTACCCGCACGCAAAGGCAGCACGCGGAGCCCTCTGCCCTGCTCCCCCGCCCTCCCCCGGGGTTGCAGGGATGTGGTGCTGGCCGCTTCTGGGAGCGGCACATAGCCATAGCCAGGGCACCTGCTTTAGCCCTGCTGTGTGCTGCTGCCACCCCGGAGCCATTCAAGGTAAGTGGCGCTGGGCCAGAACCTGCACCCCAGCCCCCTGCATACCTCAACCTCCCACCCTGAGCCCCCAACCCTTGCCACACCCCAGCCCTGAGCTTCCTCCCACACTCTGCACCTCTCCCTACACCCCAACCTGCTGGGTGGCAGGGGGTGGGGTTCCAGAAAGAAAAAGGTTGAGAACCCCTGCACTAGTCCCCCAACCTCAGTCTCTTGTTGTGAGTACAGTGAAGTGCTGGGCTATGGGCAGAACCTTTTGGGAGGGTACATGACTAAATGAAAGTTTCAGAGGCCAAGACTAAACGGGATGTGCTTCAAAGGCTACAAAGCATTACTTTTCCCTTCCAGGGTGGTTTTCCTTCCCCCATGTTTTAATGTGATAGATCGTCAGATAATGACACAGTGGTTCTGACTGACGCACACATACAGAATTACAGAGCAGGGGAAATTGGATACTAGGCTTTATACTGTATTTCAGGGGATTCTGGAGGCACCACCAGAAAGAGACACTCTGTCAATGTTGTCACATTCCCCATGGCGGCAGGCTTGCTGTCGTGTGATCAATTTCCTGCCATCAGTTGTGTCTATTGCGCAGCCACAGAACAGAAATATGAAGTGTAACTGACAAAGATTTACATGAATGAAACTCCAGCTCTGTCTACCCTAGGAAACTGAACTGTTGATGAAAAGGTTTCAGCACACATAGCCCTGAACTAATACTGACAGTGGTTTAAGTGTGTGTAGACTAGACATCCATTTTCAATATTGGCTTGGGGCTGGGAGGGAAGAGAAAAGAGACACCATTTTCAGTAACAGTTTGATTTCTTTGTGTAGACAAGGCTTCTAAGTACGTAGTGGGGGGGCAAGGGGGATTGGACTGGGTGTGTGAAAAATCTAGACAGAAAAAAAAAAATCTGCCTTTCCACTTCCTCCTTCTCCTGCAACAAGAGATCCCCTCAGCAAAGAATCGAGTGTCTTGAAATCTTTCCTTTCCCATTCATCCAGCTGCTCTCTGTTCTGTGCTCACATGGAGGCAGCACAGTGATCACACCAGCCTAGTTATCTTCACTCTGCTGCCTTCAACACCCTTCAGGGTAGGCTGCTTCACCTACTAGAGAGATTAGGGTAATGTGGCTCTTTCACAGCGGAAAAGGGGAAAGCCTTTGAAGGACAGGCACAGAGCAAGTGCTATTTCGTCATTCACAGGCAATCTTGTTCAGAGTGCTCCAGTGGATAAGGTAGTACAGACGTCAACCACCAGACCTGAAGAACTCCATGTAGCTCAAAAGCTTGTCTTTCACCTACAGATGTTGGTCCAATAAGAACTATTATTTCACCCTCCCTGTCTCTCTTGCATACTACACTGGCACGCCAGAGACATAGGTTCTATTCCTGGCTCTTCCACTCACCTGTGGTGTTACAAAAGGATAAATCATATCACTCTCGGCATAGAGATAAATGGATGGAAAGCACTATACAAGAGTGAAATATTTTTCACCATTGCTTTGGTTTTGTTTATTATTGGGTTGAACGAAAGTCCTGGATCCAAACACCCTCTGATATTCCAGGAGGTGAGGGTTCAGAATTCAAACCTGCAGATCTTGCTGCTAGTGCCTCTCTCTCATAGGTCAAACAAAAATCCCAAATCTAAACCCCCTCAAGCTCTGAAGTATTTGAAATCCAGCTCTCAATTTCACAGCACACATGCTGGTACAAACTAAAAACAACATTAGGCCCTTATATAGCAATTTCATCTTTGTGCATATTGCATGAACATTGGGGGGAATCAACTTCCCTGCTTTTCATTGATGGGGAAACGGAGGCACAGAGCAACTAAAGAACAGAATTTCAGAGACAAGCACCTGTGATTCCCATCAACTAATGGGGAGCGCCCAGCGCCGCTAAAGATCAGGCCCCATGTTTCTCAAGTTGAACACTGAAAAATGGAGGTACCCAACATTAATGGAGAATTTTGGACAGCTCAGTGGATTTGCCCAAAGCTACACAAGTCAGTAGCAAAAATGGGGAAGAACCCAAGAGTCCTATCTTCTAATCTCATGCTGATTACTCTTGACTACCTGTCTGTAACAATGAAGGTTGGGTGAGCTGGTTTAGCTACAATGAGAATTTCTCCCTCCAAAACCTCGGACTTTAGAGTTTTTAACAAACTGGTTCTTTTTGGGGGGAGGGATGTGTTTTACGGGTGGTGTGTGTGTAGTTTTTGGGGGGGCAGGGAGGGCGAGGTTGGCATGTATTTGCACTTCCTGGTGGAAGTGAGGATCAGAAGCACTGGGATATTAAGGGAAAGGCTGTTCCCACCATACAATCAGCCCAGCCATAAGCAGGAAGACCTGATAGCTTAGGACAGAATGCATGCCAATTTCCTGCTCAGTTCTGCAGACTCAAGAGGCTGGACAAGCAGCTGAACTTGTAGGTACCAAAGCTTTTGAGGTCTGCATGAAATTCTCCCTGTAAGCTGCAATTTAATTGTCCTCCCTCCCCCAGTTGTAAAGGACACAGTGAAGACATCCTTTGCATATGCCAGGACGTCAGCTGGAATGAAACAGACAAGATATTGTTGTACCAAACGGGTACAAATCAAAGGTTATAAGAAGCAAAGCAGTAGATCACTTGGACATAACAGCCTGTGCACTTATATACATTTTCAAAAAAAAAAAAAAATAGTTCGAACAAAGTTCCATTTAACTACTAATATTTACACATTTTTTCTTTAAAAATATCTACCTCCCTCCAGACAACACCTGGGCAGAAAGAACGTGGCTTGAAAGAGACTAAAGAAGGTGACAAGGGAAATTAAGATCTGCTTTTCTTCTCTTTCCTTTCTGTGGTTGACACAAACTTACCCCATTATGGAGCACAGCTCGCAGAGAAGTTTGCACTGACAGCACCCAGAGAAAATTGGTCAACACACCAACCTATGGTACTTTAGATTAGAGCACTGAGCGACCTTTTTGGTGCTTTTTTTGTCTAGCAAGCTAGTAGTACAAGATCAGAACAAAAAGGACAAAACTCGGCCCTGGTGTGAGGATATGCAATTCCCATTGGAAACAGATTTATACTGTTTATTTCAGGGCTGACTTTGGACATAAGGTGAAATCCTGCCCTTCCATGAAGAAACCATCCTGCCAGAAGTAGAAGCACAAGTGGCAGCTCATCCTCTCCCCAACAAGGAGTCTGGCATGGTGTGGCATGCCACCTGCCTCCCGGCATTCAGAACATTTTCTGCACTTGTTCTATTAGGCAGTAGGCAGGAAGATGCAGGCATGTGCTGGAGGAAAGAGGGTTTAGGGAACAAGAAAGGACAGGATGCAGACCACAGAATAATGGATGAGGCACAGTAATTTACAAGCCAGTAACCCTAGCAGGGGGCAGCAATCCCACAAAAGTATGAAGCCACTTTCAGAGACTACAGGTCAGACTCATAGGTCATTTTTGTATCAGGCCATGGGATGAGCTGCTCTTTAATTCTGCATCTGGACACTCCATGATTCTGCATTTAAAAACAGGAGTGTAAATGGGATCAATAATTCCCATCAGCTTTCAAAATGACTCAGGAGAGGCAGCTTGAGAAGTGGCAAGAATTTAATATTGCAGAATCAGAGGCTCTTTACAGAGCTTGCTGCCCTCCCAGAATTCCGGAGACTCCAGCTGGGGCAGACCCTTTCTTTCCTTCCCCAAACTTAACACCTTAGAATTAAGCCAAAGTGAACGGAGACACTGATGGATCAAATGGAATCAAGTATTGGAGCTTTAGGCCAGATTCTGCTCCCCTTGGCTTCAGTGGAGAGTTACACCAGTGTGTTTAAATACAAACGCAAGTGCAAATTACAGATAAGTGGGTATAGCACCTATTGAAGGCTATGGAATTGCACCTGCTCACAGAATAGCTGAATTAGGCACATGTTGGGCCAGATCCCCAGCTGGTGTAAATAAGGGCGGCTACATCATCTGATGATTTGGACTGTTTTAGTTTAAGAGCCTGATTTGCGGGGTTTGTTTTCACTGTAGCAGTAGCTCGAGTCATCTACACTCAAGCTGACCTAACTCAAGTGAGTGCGGCTGTACTGCGAAACGCTCAAGCTACACAGTGTTTGTAGGCATACAGAATGCTGAGGCCGCACTGCTTCACTAGCTTGAATGTCAGCAACACTTGGGCTTTAACCTAGCCCTGTCCCTCCTGAATGGCCAGGTAGCTTGAGTTTCAAGCACTACTTAATTCAAGGTAGAGATGTGTGTGTGGATGGAGGAGTCAGGCTGGGGCAACACTCAAGTTATTCCGCAAGCTAACACTGCAGTGAAGAAAGTGCTTAGTTACACTGATGTAAATCAGGAGCGACTCCACTAACATCAGTAGTGTTTTTCCAGTGCAAGAGAGAAGAAAGAAAATCAGGCCCTAGTTCTTTGTACCACTTGTCAGGTAACGTATCCCCAACATCCCTGGTCTTTGTTTCCTGTTTACTCTGTTCAGCTCATCCTTCAGTTCACACATGTTAACCATGTTCTCTTAGCCATGTTAAACAGAGGAGAAGGCATATATGCAAATAAAGTGTCACCCGCAGTGACATCAGATCAGTGACATCCCTGCAGTCGCCAAAGATTAGAATCACGAGAGGCAAGTAGTCCTATGGGAGATGGAGAGTGCAGGTCTGACCAGTAAGTAGCAGCTCACCTGTGCCTCTGAAGACTGGAATGAGTCCATGTGTTGCAGACAGACTTTACTACTATACAAAAATCTCACGCACACAGGGAGCTGGCTTTAAAACCCTTTCTGGTCCAAAAAGAGACCTGAATCACTTGAGCTAAAAGTACTTTCCACTAGAGGGCAGCATCAGTCACTCACACGTTCATCCATACAGAGCCAATACATTACAAGACCTCAATCCAAACGTACTATTATTCCCTGGAGAATAAATTAGATACAATAACAATCACCAGGGCAATCAAGCCTCATGCTTCAGAATAAGTTGATGACCAGTGGGGGGGTCATACTTTTTCCCAAGTTGCCCTTTGGAAGGAACTCCCATAAGCATCCCCAGAGCCACTTCATTGTTCTCTGTCAAAGACCTCCTTAAAACTCTGCTTTGCTATGACACCTAAAAAAGGCTTACCAGCGAGGCCGCCGGCATGCAGAGACCACTTCCCGTCACGCTCATAATACTATTGCATTGTTTCCTTGTGCTCTCCCGTCCGGCTGTATTCATCTATTGTCTCTTGTCTTATACCTAGAATGTAAGCTCCTTGCAGGAGGGACCATCTTTTTGTTCTATTCGTACAGTGCCTAGCACAGTGGGGTTCTGGTCCATGACAGAGGATGCTAGGGACAAATACAATAATACAAACAAACAATGAAAGTTTTCCTGCTATAGTCCTACACAACACTAAGATGCTGTATTGGGGGGCTTTATGCATTCTGAATCAGCTAGTACCAGCCACTGTTGGGCCCAGATTATGTATTATTGACAGTCATTCACTTGCACGGTGCAGTATTGAAAAAAAGGCAGATGAGTTCGGTAAGTGGACTATTAGGCCAACGTGGCAGCTCTTATACAGGACACAAAAGGAAAGGTTTGACAATAAAATATCAGAAAGGGAGGGAAATGCCACTATAAGAAACTAATTACTGCATGGCGAGGCATTATTTAGATGCCGACCAACTATCTGCCAGACCTAATCTTTAGAAATAGTTATTTGGTTGTCACACACACACACACACACCCCTCCCCATTTTAATACAATGAAGGAAGATACCTAGGGAGAAGAGCTGGGATGGTGCTGTGTTCATACTGTGGAGACAACATTGCTAAACTCTGTGGAAAATTGAAATTCCTTTCTATTACACAGGGCAAATTGAACAATAAGGAGAAAACAGAAGTGACAAAGTCCATTATTGAGATCTTTGGTGTGAGGGGAAAAAAAATGAATTACTCGGTGTGGGCAAATGATCCTGTGTTTAGAGAACAGAACTGGAATTTTTAGGAACATTTTGACAGCTAGTGTGGCAGGGTGCTCCACTCACCTCTCGGACAGGGCCGCTGCTGGCTTTTCTGGGGAATAGCGCACCAGATCGATGCCCCTTCTTGCGGCTGCACTCTGTCTTGTTGACTCTCTCTCTGGGTCTGCAGCCCCTCTCCTGCTCCTCAAGCTACTGCTGCCTCTTCATGACTCAACCCTCTGACCAGGCCACTATGCACATTTTCCACTTCAGGAGTATCAAAGTCTTTCCTCACCAGCACTCCTGGGCAGTCTTCCCATTCACTGTCTTGTAGTGCCACTCCCCCAGTGGCTGGCAGGGAAACCTGGGTTCCGTCTCTATTCTGGGTTCCAACTCAGGGACCCTCAGCCAGCAGTCAAGGTCTGTTCCCGTCTAGACCTTACTGTCTTTCCCCGAGTCCTGTCCTACCTTCCTGGCAGCGCCCCCCCGGTTTACCAGGCCAAATACATCTCCCTTCTCTGATGAAGTAACTACTGATTTTCCCAGCAGTTCCCTTGTGCTGCCTATTTTCTGCCTTTATACTCCCAGCCCAGCTCATTTGTCCTCAGCTGGACTTCCTCATTCAATCAGGGGATTGCTGAGCCACCTGATTCCTCTCAGCCTAGGCCTGTTGGGTTAATTAGCCCCCTTCTTTGTTTTCATTAACCTTTTCAGGGCACGTGTGGGGTGAACACCCCATTGCAGCGAGATTAGCACAAAGAGAATCATTTTTATTACTGATTTTGTTGGCCAGGGATCTCACAGTCTCTTATTGCTAAAAATCAATTCCTGCTCAAAACCTTCCATTACCAGAGGTGATTTGGTCTTTCTTAATTACAAGACACCGTAGCTGAGCTAAATTAAGCTATAGCCTCTGGCAGTATATGCTCTACCAACCACAGAATGGACTGCAGGTGGACAAAAAGAACTCTATACTCCTTCTTCTGAGCACAACAGTGAAAGTGTACATTAACGTATCTCTTTTCATCCAAGAGGATCAAAGAAACCCTTACAAACTATAGAGACACACAAACAGCCACTTCACCCACCACGAAAATGCAGTAATCACTGGGGTGGAACATAGCAGATGCCTGTCTACCCACAGCAACACTACACAGCTATTTAGGTTAGGAGATGAAGAACGCTATATCCAAATGAAACTACAGGACATATTTTATGTAGCCAAAATGGAATTTGGCTAGGATACCCGAGCCCTGGCTCTAAAAGTACCTACATAGGCAGAGGACATTTGATACTTCAGGGATCTTGATGCTAGCAACACAGGCATAACACGATCCAACAGCTGGCAGTTGAAGCTAGAAAAAATCATATGGGAAGAAAGGCACAAATGTTTAGTAGTGAGAGTAATTATCCACTGGAACAGCTTACCTAGGGATGTGGTTGGTTTTTCCATCACTTGTAGAACCTTTAAATCAATACTGGGAGTCCTTCTAAAAGACATGTTCTCATTCAACCATAATTTATGAGCTTGATGCAGGAGTTAGCGGATGAGATTCTGTGGCCTGCAGGAGGGATGAATCTTTGATTAACCAGATCACCTCATTTTCACATCTCATCCAAAATCAACACCTCCAACACCCTTCTGATGTAGCAAGTGAGCCCCAACCCCAAAAGAAAAACACGAGTGAGTTTTACAAAACTTTTTAGAGCACACTGGCTTTTCTACCAAGATCTCCCCTTCAAAGACACCCCAGGCCTAAAGAGAGAAAATCAGAATTTAGGTGATTAGAGGAGCCTCTGTAGTGTAATAGTTTTGCTCATCAGAGGGATAGTATGAGATTTAACTGCTCTCTCTTCATATATCTTACCCTAGAACACAGCTCACTCAGCGAAGCCAACCAGATAGTCAGGCTCTAAGGACCTTATTCTCCATTGCCTTGTACCTGGTGTTGTCATTTGCACCTGTGTAAAATGTTCCCACCAGTATGAGTGGAGTTCGGGTTTGGTAACACTTCCCACCTGCTTTGTGCTCACTGTACACAGGTGTAAATGACGACACCAGGTGCCCGGCAGGGAGGGATCAGGCTCAAAAGCTGGCAGAAGAAAAGGGGGTTGGTGGAAGGAAAAGTACCCACCAAAATACATTATAACAAATAATAGAGTGGCTATGGGGAGAAATTAAATTGTCTTCCCTGAACTTTGGCAAATTGGCATTGAAAAAAGAAGTGTGAGTCATTAGATGAAAAAGTTCAGCAGCCCCAGAACCTGTCTCTTAGATTTTAAATCACACAAACACTGAATGGCTTATAGCTCTTTAACCTGGATTACCTGTCTTTACAAATATGGGTCACAGAGACGTAATGAGAGAGACAAGAAGTGTGACCACAAAAATGGCTCGGGGGAAGTTTCCAAAAGGTTATTATACAGGATTTGTTTCTTGACAAGAGAATACATTTTTATCTTGCTTGCTATCATTTCTTGACTAAGCACATCTGGTGCAGCATGGCAAAAGCCACAGAGAGGCAAGGGTGAATGGGCGACATCTCCCTTTGAAATAGAATAGATCATTTGGGGACTGGCTAATTCAGAGAATTATTAATGGATGCAGGGCCCTTCAGTACTATGTTACCAGTTCAGATTTGACCCTGGTCAGGAAAGGCTTGATCCTAATTCCCACCCTGTTGCTGTTTGGGTGCTCCTGTGAAATGGTTGTTTAGCAGATACCTCCCTGCTAGGGGTCTATCTAGAGCAAAATAACATCACAACAATTGGGTACTAATCATGTTTGTAATCCACAAAGCGGGTACAGCAGTGAGTGAGATGATACAGGCTTCCCCCATGTTGTCCCTCCTGTGTATCTGTACCAGCAGGAGTATGAAAGGAGTTTGGTCTCCAAGGGCCATTCAGCCTTTGGACTTTCTGCTGATCTTGCCAACCAGACCTCTACTATTTCCAGTGATGGTGGTGATTTCTGTGATATGGACACACTAACAGCTGGACTGAGAAATGTGCAAACTCTTCTAGAATGGGAGAGAAATGTAGCACAACTGCGGTACTTGATGAAAGGTCTGGGAGCGAAGGGCATTCAGAAGTTATGCCTTGTACTGATGCAACATTTGAACAAGCTAGTTCCACTATGATTGGATCTCTGAAATGTTACCAGATTCTGTGGTGCCTTCTCAAATGAGTAACGTATTCCTACAGGCCTGCCTATCATGCCACCCTCCAATCCATGCACACAATGAAGGCTGAATATTTTATTCAGTCAGAATTCAGAGCACTTCATTAACAAGGTAGCAAAGTAGCTTTCACTAGCTGATAGAGGAGAGGACTGGGAAATGGCAGACCTAGCCCCCAATCCTACAGACACTTACACACAGACCTAACGTTATGTGTGTATCCCACTCAACTTTAACTGCAGGAGTCATCCCATTCAGCTCATACATAAGTATTTTCGGGATCAGGGCTCAACTCTGCCAAACTCCTGCTGTGTCCATGTGGGGATATCACTTAATGTGTCTTGGGCTCAGATTCTCCAGCTAGAAGATTAGGTTAATAATAGTTACCCACCTTTGTAATGTATCTTCAGATTGGGGAAATCAAAAGGACAGCTCTGCGCCTCCCCTCCTGGAAGGCTCTTGTCAGTGCCGCTTTCTGCCTGCACACAGGCCTCCCTGGTGGACTGTCAGTCAGAGCACCTAGGCTTTCCACCTCCCAGCCTCCCCGCACCTGCTGGAGAGGCAACTAGGCTGTAGCCAAGTGGCGAGCCAGGGCCCACTGTGGCTCTCCCACCGCCTGCCTGCCTGGAAGGCTGTTGTCAAGATTGCTTTCTCCCAGCAGCAGCAAATGGAATTGACGGGAGCTTTCAGGTGGGGAGCCACGGCACAGTCCCAATGGAAAAAATTCTTCTGCAAAAATGAAATTTTCCAGTGAACATTTCAAATTTTGCAAAAAAGGGCATTTTCCTTTGGAAAGTTATTGTGATGGAAGAGTCCTGACCAGCTCTACTGCACACACAGGTAGCAGTGCCATGGCCTTCCGTGAGACTACTCGCAGTGTGTAAAGGTAAGCACATGCGTAAGTCTTAGCAAGATCCTGACCATTGTAAGAGAGAGTCCCTGACCTGACGAGCTAGCAATTTAAATAACAATGACAGAGAAAAGCTGGGCTTGGACATGGAAGCACATGGAAGTGAAGTGACTTGCCCAAGATCACACAGTAGGTCAGTGGCAGAGGCAAGAACAGGACACACAGGTCTTGTAATTCCCAGTCCAAGCCCCTAGCTGCTGTATTAAACTGCATCCCAAACTAATCTAGCTTTCCCCAATGGGTGCAGTTTGTTTTCTTTCTGCATTTCCCGGGGCTCAGCCGGGATCAACACAGACCAATTAACATGCAACACATTAGCCTGCTTTAGAAATCACAACCCGGTAAAGCACATTAGCCCACCCTGTTGACAAGCCTTAAGTGCTAGCAGCTTGTTTTTTAGGACCCCATGTTCTTGTTTACTAGCATTGTTGCTGGGGGAGGGGGTTACCTGGGGACCGGGGGGGGGGGGGGGGGGGCTGCAGCATAATCGACATTCTGCATAGCAGATTTGGGGGAACTCTGCAGTGCAAGAGTCACTGAATGAAATATATGCTCCTTATTCCCCTTTTTATCAAGGGGAATCTCAGTGCTGTCTCACTAGTGGGCATGGAAGGAAGATTGGTTCGTCGGCATTTCTGGGAAAGGAAAAAACATAAAGAGCCAGCTCTATAGCTTAATTAGTCTTATAGATGGGAGTCGTGCAGCAGGAGGCAGAACGAATAGGAGACTGAAAGCTTGGCACATGGAGGAAACCTCACACCTCTGTTTGTACCAGTACGGCAGAGCAGGGATTTGATACTGCTCAGGGGAAGAATGAAGCTGAGGGAGGGACAGGGTATGACAAGATTTGCCCAATCAATTGGCTGTCTGCTTGTCACAGACACAGAAACAGAGGCATATGAATAGCTAAGCCTGTTTAGTTGGTTAGGGCATTGGTTGCGCATCCATCAGTCAGGCACTGTCTGTGCTCTGTAAGGAAACAAATCCTGATCCACAGTGAAGACCGTGATATGTACAAAGGGAGAGAATGGCTGCGATGAATGGTCCTGTTAGCAACCACGGCCCCATCCTATCAAACCCTGGTTAGTCAATTGTATCCCACTGAGAGATGAGAACAGCCCATGCAGCAGGCTGTTAGGAATATCAAGGTGATGAGAAGTGAGTGAAAAATAGTTCATTTAATTCTGCAGTGGCCCTGCCAGAGCCATTTCAGCTGGTGTTTGGATCTTAACAGCACTCTAACCAGGAGCGCCGCCAGCTTTTCTGCCGCCCTAGGTGGCGGAGTCCCACCCTGAAATGCCACCCCGCACAGAGGCAGCAGAAGGTCCCGCCACCGAAATACCACCGCGGTCGCCGTCCCCCAAATTGTAGCACGCTAGACGACCACCTAGGTCGCCTAATGAGTTGCGCCGGCCCTGGCTCTAATGGGCCCTTTGTCCTGCCTTCACGGGCATCATTCTCACAGGCTGTAGTAGAAGGCATTTGCTTGGGAATCTAACATTAGTGAGGGTTAAATGAAGGAGACAAAGCCTAGCTCACAGGAATTTTACATCACAGGAGCCTCTTCTGTCTTCTTTGCTCCACGTCCCCTTTGCTCACACCGGTACCTACCCACCTTCTGTGACACTGCTGAGGAAGATCACAGCATTTTCCATGCCTTTAACCCAACATGGGCTTTAATATTAATCAATTTATATTACAGTAGCACTAAGGGGCTGTAACAGAGTAGACGCCCATTGTGCTAGGCATTGCGCAAAACATAGAGAAAGAGACAGAACCTGTACTGAAGAGCTTCCAAGCTGACAAGCCAGATAAGGACAGATATATCCCAGTTTTACAGATGAGAGGAAGCCATTAAGTGACTTGACCGTGCTCACACAGAGGCCCAGATCCTCAAAGGTAGTTAGGTACCTAATGCTCATTGAAATCAATGACCTTTGAGGATCCAGGCCAGAGAACCGATGGCAAAGCCAAGAACCTCTCCCTGCTTCCCCTAGAAAACAGGTTCCTATTTCCTACAAGAACACTAGTCAGTAATTTCTCCAAATGAAAGAGTCACTTTAGATTACAGAGACCAGAGAAGAATAGCCAATAAATGTTAATTATTAAACAGATGAGACTGGATGCTGAGAAAAGTTCTCTCAAGCTGCCTTAGATTTAAGTTATTTTGGAAAGAAATCAAATGAATTAAAAGTTATTTAATAGCTTCCATTATAGTTTGGTCAGTAGTTCCTGTTTGACTCTCTCCTGCAAGGCTGTCTAACCATTGGACATAAGCAGGTGTGCTCTAGCCCAGGGAGCCGAGATGATGAAAGAACCCCAATCCATCTTGTACATGGTCTATATTTTTGTCTGGTTGGACAGTTTTTAAATTGTTCCCAGTCAGGCAGATACAGTTGATTTCACAGGTATGTAGAGAGTTTGATGGGAGATTAGAACCAGGGAGGAGGCCGCTTGGGGGTCTGGATCTGAGAAGAGGAAGGAAATCTGCAGATGGGAGGAGACAAGTCTGCTGAGGCCTGTGCTTGTAACATCGCTTCCGGGCCTGCATGTCTCAGCCAATCCACCTGAGGCATGGTATTTTTCTTGGGAGAACGTGTCCTGCCCTAAGTTCCTCAGCTCTAGTGCACTGATGCTTTGATTTTGAAAGGTGACACACTTACAAGAGAGACTAAAAATACACATTGACTTTTGTTCCAATCACCCTCTCTTGTGAATACACAAATATAATTTCCAGCTTTCCTGTTACCCAACAAACACTGATTTTCTTTAAAATGCATCTTTTAGGATAGAATCTTTTCCTTTACCCAACAGCAGGGAAACGTCTAAACTTGCAACACAGGAGAACAAATCTTTTTGACTAGCTGCTCGGGTCAAATAGGGGCGACACTGGCGTTAGCAGCAGGATCCAGTTTCCAAGAAGAGTAACTGAGCTGGTATTCCTATTGAATCAAGACAGAACAAACAACAGAGGTATTTGTAGAAATCAGAAACGGACAGCAGGAATAAAGACAAGACCTAAAACAAGAGCTGGAGGTTTCCCAGAAAGGACTCAGAGGGACTTGTAGGCTGAGATGAGATCCCTGTTAGAGCAGCGACTACAGAGCGAGAAGACAGATCGGTGGGCACCTCAATCAATCAGTTTTACCATCCCAGCTGGAGTGTGTTGCAGTGGGGCTTCCCATCTGACTGCCATAGAACAGAAGTTCTGCCCTAAAATGGTGGAGACCGTTGCAGCAAGGACTAAAGGCGCTGAAAATTCAGCTCCAGAAGGACATCAAAGGGTCACAGGCCACAGTGGAATGAAGCTGTCTGGATGAGTAATTGATCCAGATAGAGGACTTGGGTAAGACCAGACATTTACAACTGTTTTCTATCCCGCTTGTAAACTACACAGAGAGGAGAAGCTGGCCTGTCCCAGCTCAAATGATGTAAAAGCATCATTTTATTTGAGGGGAAAAAACTCCCTGGGAAGCTTATTTGGATGAATTCAACATGATAGGCCAAATGAATGGATGGGAGGAGGGACAGAAATGGGGTTTAACTGCAGCCCAACACTGACAGTGTTGCAAAATATACTCCCAGAAAACAGACTGAGGGTATGTCTACACTACGAAATTAGTTTGAATTTATAGAAGTCGGTTTTATTGAAATCGGTTGTATACAGCCGATTGTGTGTGTCCACACATAAAATGCTCTAGGTGCTCTAGTCGTCGGACCGCGTCCACAGTACAAGGCTAGTGTCGACTTCCGGAGCATTGCACTATGGGTAGCTATCCCACAGCTATACCACAGTTCCCGCAGTCTCCACCGCCCCTTGGAATTCTGGGTTGAGATCCCAATGCCCGGATGATGCAAAACAGTGTCGCGGGCGGTTCTGGGTACATGTCGTCAGGCCCCTCCCTCCCCCGTCACAGCAACGGCAGACAATAGATTCGCGCCTTTTTACCTGGGTTACCTGTGCAGACAACATGGAGCCCGCTCAGCTCAGCTGAGCTCACCGTCACCATATGTCCTCTGGGTGCCGGCAGACGTGGGACTGCATTGCCACACAGCAGCAGCTGCTAACTGCCTTTTGGCGGTAGACGGTGCAGTAGACTGGTAGCCTTCATCGGCGATCTGGGTGCTGGCAGCCGTGGGGCTTGCCTTTTGGCAGTAGATGGCGTATTACGACTGTTAGCCGTCCTATTACAAGTCGGGTCATCGTACGTTAGCAGAGTCTTCCCCGAGCAGCCGATTGTGCAATAGGCCTGAAGACCATCGTCATACACCGCCCCGTATTTGCTGCCAAGCACCCAGAAAGATGCTGAGGGCTATCAGTCACGCTGCACCGTCGTCTTAAGATGTAAAAAATAGATTTGCTCTGTATTCATTTGCTTCCCCCTCCCTCCGTCAAATCAACGGCCTGCTAAGCCCAGGGTTTTCAGTTTAATCTTTGGGGGGACCATTCTGTGTGACAGTTGTTTGTGTTTCTCCCTGATGCACAGCCACCGTTCTTGATTTTAATTCCCTGTACCAGTACCTGTACGCCATGTCGTCACTCGGCCCCGCCCTCCCTCCTTCCCCTAGTCCGTCAGATACTACGTTTGCGCCACAGCTCAGAGAGCCGAGAAGCGCCTTTCGCGCCTTTTCTTTGAATTCTGGGTTGAGATCCCAATGCCCGGATGATGCAAAACAGTGTCGCGGGCGGTTCTGGGTACATGTCGTCAGGCCCCTCCCCCCTCGTCACAGCAACGGCAGACAATAGATTCGCGCCTTTTTACCTGGGTTACCTGTGCAGACAACATACCACGGCAAGCATGGAGCCCGCTCAGCTCAGCTGAGCTCACCGTCACTATATGTCCTCTGGGTGCCGGCAGACGTGGGACTGCATTGCTACACAGCAGCAGCTGCTAACTGCCTTTTGGCGGTAGACGGTGTAGCATGAGTGATAGCCATGGGGCTGGCAGCCGTAGGGCTGCATTGCACCAGCCCCTTGCCAGGAGATGGTATATTGTGACTGGTATCCATCATCGTCGTACTGGAGTGGCTGTCAATCATGGCCACCTGGGCAGACATGCTACTGTTTCGATGATGATGGCTACCAGTCATAATATACTATTTTCTGCCAATTGCCCAATATTGTCTGCTAAGCACCCAGAAGAGGCCGAGGGCGATGCTGGGTGCTGGCGGACGTGGGGCTGGCAGACGTGGGGCTGCATTGCTACACAGCAGCAGCCCCTTGCCTTTTGGCAGACGATGGTATATTATGACTGGTAACCGTCGTCATCATACTGGAGAGGCTATCACTCATGCTGCACCGTCGGCTGCCAGCTTAAGATGTAAAAAATAGATTTGTTCTGTATTCATTTGCTTCCCCTTCCTCCGTGAAATCAACGGCCTGCTAAGCCCAGGGTTTTCAGTTTAATCTTTGGGGGGGACCATTCTGTGTGACAGTTGTTTGTGTTTCTCCCTGGTGCACAGCCACCTTTCTTGATTTTAATTCCCTGTTCCTGTACCTGTACGCCATGTCGTCACTCGGCCCTCCCTCCCTCCCGCCCTCCCTTCTTCTCCTGGTCCATCAGATACTACTTTCGCGCCTTTTTTCTGACCAGGCGCCATAGCTAGCACTGGGATCATGGAGCCCGCTCAGATCACCGCGGCAATTATGAGCACTATGAACACCACGCGCATTGTCCTGGAGTATATGCAGAGCCAGGACATGCCAAGGCGAAACCCGGACCAGGCGAGGAGGCGATTGCAGCGCGGCGACGAGAGTGATGAGGAAATTGACATGGACATAGACCTCTCACAACGCACAGGCCCCAGCAATGTGGAAATCATGGTGTCACCAGGGCAGGTTCATGCCGTGGAACGCCGATTCTGGGCCCGGGAAACAAGCACAGACTGGTGTGACCGCATCGTGCTGCAGGTATGGGACGATTCCCAGTGGCTGCGAAACTTTCGCATGCGTAAGGGCACTTTCATGGAACTTTGTGACTTGCTTTCCCCTGCCCTGAAACGCCAGGATACCAAGATGAGAGCAGCCCTCACAGTTGAGAAGCGAGTGGCGATAGCCCTGTGGAAGCTTGCAACGCCAGACAGCTACCGGTCAGTCGGGAATCAATTTGGAGTGGGCAAATCTACGGTGGGGGCTGCTGTGATCCAATTTGCCAGGGCAATGAAAGACTTGGTGATAGCAAGGGTAGTGACTCTGGGCAACGTGCAGTCAATAGTGGATGGTTTTGCTGAAATGGGATTCCCAAACTGTGGCGGGGCCATAGACGGAACCCATATCCCTATCTTGTCATCGGAGCACCAAGCCACCGACTACGTAAACTGCAAGGGGTACTTTTCAATGCTGCTGCAAGCCCTGGTGGATCACAAGGGACGTTTCACCAACATCAAAGTGGGATGGCCGGGAAAGGTACATGATGCTCACGTCTTCAGGAACTCTGCTCTGTTTCGAAAGCTGGAGGAAGGGACTTTCTTCCCGGACCAGAAAGTGACCATTGGTGATGTTGAAATGCCTATCGTGATCCTTGGGGACCCAGCCTACCCCTTAATGCCATGGCTCATGAAGCCGTACACAGGCAGCCTGGACAGGAGTCAGGACCTGTTCAACTACAGGCTGAGCAAGTGCCGAATGGTGGTGGAATGTGCATTTGGACGTTTAAAAGCGCGCTGGCGCAGCTTACTGACTCGCTCAGACCTCAGCAAAAAGAATATCCCCATTGTTATTGCTGCTTGCTGTGCGCTCCACAATATCTGTGAGAGTAAGGGGGAGACCTTTATGGCGGGGTGGGAGGTTGAGGCAACTCGCCTGGCCGCTGATTACGCGCAGCCAGACACCAGGGCGGTTAGAGGAGCACAGCAGGGTGCGGTGCGCATCAGAGAAGCTTTGAAAATGAGTTTTGTGACTGGCCAGGCTACTGTGTGAAACTTCTGTTTGTTTCTCCTTGATGAACCCTCCAACCCCCCCCCCGACCCAGTTCACTCTACTTCCCTGTAAACCAACCACCCCACCCCACCCTCCCCTCCCGCTTGCAGAGGCAATAAAGTCATTGTTTTTTCACATTCATGCATTCTTTATTAGTTCCTCACAGAAGTAGGGGGATAATTGCCAAGGTAGCCTGGGATGGGTGGGGGAGGAGGGATGGAAAAGGACACACTGCATTTTAAAACTTTAACTCTTATTGAAGGCCAGCCTTCTGATGCTTGGCCGATCATCTGGGGTGGAGTGACTGGGTGGACGGAGGCCCCCCCACCGTGTTCTTGGGCGTCTTGGTGAGGAGGCTATGGAACTTGGGGAGGAGGGCTGTTGGTTACACAGGGGCTGTAGCGGCGGTCTCTGCTCCTGCTGCCTTTCCTGCAACTCAACCATATGCTCGAGCATATCAGTTTGATGCTCCAGCAGACGGAGCATTGCCTCTTGCCATCTGTCTGCAAGCTGACGCCACCTATCGTCTTCAGCCCGCCACTTGCTCTGTTCATCCCGCGATTCAGCCCGCCACCTCTCCTCTCGTTCATATTGGGCTTTTCTCATCTCCGACATTGACTGCCTCCACGCATTCTGCTGTGCTCTATCAGCGTGGGAGGACATCTGCAGCTCCGTGAACATATCGTCCCTCATCCTACATTTTCTCTTTCTAATGTTCACGAGCCTCTGCGAAGGAGAAACATTTGCAGCTGGTGGAGGAGAAGGGAGAGGTGGTTAAAAAAGACACATTTTAGAGAACAATGGGTACACTCTTTCATTACAAGGTCGCATATTTCGGCTTGCAGGCAGCAATGGTAGGCCACAGTGTTTTGGCTTTTTTAACCTTCTTAACATGCGGGAAAGGTTGCAAACAGCAGCGCATTTCCCATATCAAGGATGAATTGGGTTGTCCATTTAAAATGGGGTTTCAATGTAAAAGGAGGGGCTGCGGTTTCCCGGTTAACATGCGGCACAAACACAAGTAAACCACCCCCCCACACACACACGATTCTCTGGGATGATCACTTCACCCCTCCCCCCACCGCGTGGTTAACAGCGGGGAACATTTCTGGTCAGAAGAGCAGGAACGGGCGCCTCTGAATGTCCCCTTAATAAAATCACCCCATTTCAACCAGGAGAGCTTTCTGGAGATGTCCCTGGAGGATTTCCGCTCCATCCCCATACACGTTAACAGACTTGCTTGCTTTTTTTTTGTAATGTTTACAAATATTTACAAAGTTACACTCACCAGAGGTCTCCTGTGTGCCCTGAGGGTCTTGGGTGAGTTCGGGGGTTACTGGTTCCAGGTCCAGGGTCACAAACATATCCTGGCTGTTGGGGAAACCGGTTTCTCCGCTTCCTTGCTGCTGTGAGCTACCTACAGTACCTCCATCGTCATCTTCCTCGTTCCCCGAACCGTCTTCCCTGTGTGTTTCTCCAGTGAGAGAGTCATAGCACACGGTTGGGGTAGTGGTGGCTGCACCCCCTAGGATCGCATGCAGCTCCGCGTAGTAGCGGCAAGTTTGCGGCTCTGCCCCGGACCTTCCGTTTGCTTCTCTGGCTTTGTGGTAGGCTTGCCGTAGCTCCTTAATTTTCACGCGGCACTGCTGTGTGTCCCTGTTATGGCCTCGGTCCTTCATGGCCTTGGAGATCTTTTCTAATACTTTTCCATTTCTTTTACTGCTACGGAGTTCAGCTATCACTGCTTCATCTCCCCATATGGCGAGCAGATCCCGTACCTCCCGTTCGGTCCATGCTGGAGCTCTTTTGCGATCCTGGGACTCCATCACGGTTACCTGTGCTGATGAGCTCTGCGTGGTCACCTGTGCTCTCCACGCTGGGCAAACAGGAAATGAAATTCAAACATTCGCGGGTCTTTTCCTGTCTACCTGGTCAGTGCATCTGAGTTGAGAGTGCTGTCCAGAGCGGTCACAATGAAGCACTGTGGGATAGCTCCCGGAGGCCAATAATGTCGAATTCCGTCCACACTACCCCAATTCCGACCCGCAAAGGCTGGTTTTATCGCTAATCCCCTCGTCGGAGGTGGTATAAAGAAACCAGTTTAAAGGACCCTTTAAGTCGAAAGAAAGGGCTTCGTTGTGTGGACGTGTCCAGGCTTAATTCGGTTTAACGCTGCTAAAGTCGACCTTAACCCGTAGTGTAGACCAGGCCTGAGTTATCCAGACCTGATACAAGCTCTTGACAAGCCATCAATCTGAGCTGGCCAGGATACTGCTAAGAGCAAGGAGGAGAGGAAAGAAGAAACCTCACCTGAACTGGCAGAGGTCTTACACAGGCCTGTGTTCTGGGCATACCCAGATACCAGTGATGCCTTCCAGGGTGAATTGGCGATAAGCCAGTTTATAGATGCTCAGCTGTTCTTTTGTTTCCCATTTAAGTGCTGAAACAGTCCAGTACAAACTCTGGAAGCTCACCTTCATTCCCTTCCCATGTAGTTTTCTTCTATACCAGTATTTATCAGATTGACCAGTTCACATTTAGCAACCACAGTTCCCTTTGTACTATTCCTGTGTCCCTTTTGTATTGGGCACAGATGCTAGTGCATACAGTTTGGGGGCAGTATTCAAATAAGAAATCGAAGGGTTTGAATGAGTGGTATCTTATTATAGTTTAAGTTCTCCTGAGAGAAATTACTGCACTTCCCAAAAGGAACTCCTAGCCGTGGTTAAGTCCATGGAACATTTTCATCACTATCTGCATGTGAGGAAGTTTGTGGTCAGGACAGACTATGCTTCCCTGCAATATCTCTTTAGACTCAGGAATCCTGAGGGACAGCCTGCCAGGTGGTTGGAAAAAACTGCAGTACTATGATTTTGCAATCACACATAGGCCTGTCCATAAGCATAGTCATGCTGATGTCTTGTCGGGAGGCTAATTGCAAACACTGCCCCAAGCAGGAGAACAATGACTTATGTTATCAGGGGATGGGTGTTCCTCTCGTCCTCTGATTCGCAGAAGTGTCTATGTTCTTGGTTCATCCACTGGAACAACAGGAATGCAAGAATGGACTCAGAGCAACTAAAAACTTCCCAGCGAGAGGATCCTGACATCAGGATAGAGTGTGATCAAAAAATCAACTGGCAATTGCAGCCACCCTAGAATGGTGTCCCCTCACAACACCACAGTAAAAGCTTTCCGGTCACAGTGGGAAGGCTTGGCCTTTAAAGATGAAATATTGTGTAGGGGATGGGAGAAATCAGCACGTGATATATACAGGCATCAAATGGTTGTACCAGATATATTGAAAAAAAGAGGCTCTGAGGTTGTCATGATCTTAAAACCGCTGGACATTTGGGGGTTGCAAAAATTTTCTCTGGGGTAAAATGCAGAGAGGGTGTAGAAATGCTGCACAAAATGTTATACTTGCATTGCAAACAAAAGCAGCGGAACATAGGCCAGGCTTGACATGAGTAATTGAACAATGGTGAGGCCTCACTTTCTGGGAGACAGGATTAGGGAAGTCTGTGACTCAGCAAGCTAGAAACAGAATGCCTGTACTAGCTAAGATAAGGGGGAACACTCAGGGAACCAGTTACAATGGATAAAATAAGCCAGGAACGTAAAATGATAGTGACAATGAAATGCTAAGGGAGATTAGAGAGGCTATCAAAATAAAGAACTCGATAAAAGTGGGGGATTTCAATTATCCCCATATTGACTGGGTACGTCACCTCAGGATGAAATGCAGAGACAAAATTTGTCAATACTTTAAATGACTGCTTCATGGAGCAGCTGGTATGGGAACCCACAACGGGAGAGGCAATTCTCGATTTAGTCCCGAGTGGAGCGCAGGATCTGGTCCAAGAGGTAACTATAACAGGACCACTTGGAAATAGTGACCATAATATAATAACATTTAACATTCCTGTGGTGGGAAGAACAACTCAACAGCCCAACACTGTGGCATTTAATTTCAGAAAGGGGAACCATGCAAAAATGAGGAGGTTAATTAAACAGAAATTAAAAGGTACAGTGACTAGAGTGAAATCCCTGCAAGCTGCATGGACACTTTTCAAAGACACCATAATAGAGGCCCAACTTAAATGTATACCCCAAATTAAAAAACACAGTAAAAGAACTAAAAAAGAGCCACCGTGGCTTAACAACCATGTAAAAGAAGCAGTGAGAGATAAAAAGGCATCTTTTAAAAAATGGAAGTCAGATCCTAGTGAGGTAAATAGAAAGGAGCATAAACACTGCCAAATTAAGTGTAAAAATGTAGTAAGAAATGCCAAAAAAGATTTGAAGAACAGCTAGCTAAAAACTCAAAAAACATTTTGTTATTACCTTTTAAGTACATCAGAAGCCTGCTAAACAACCAGTGGGGCCCCTGGACGATGGAGATACAAAAGGAGCTCTTAAAGATGATAAAGTCATTGTGGAGAAACTAAATGAATTCTTTGCTTCAGTCTTCACAGCTGAGGATGTTAGGGAGATTTCCAAACCTTAGCCGTCTTTTGTAGGTGACAAATCTGAGGAAGTGTCACAGATTGAAGTGTCACTAGAGGAGGTTTTTGGAATTAATTGATAAACTTAACAGTAACAAGTCACTGGGACCAGATGGCATTCACCCAAGAGTTCCGCAATTTCACATTTGAATTCTTTCAGAACTATTAACTATGGTTTGTAACCTGTCCTTTAAATTGGCTTCTGTACCCAATGACTAGAAGCAGGGCCGGCTCCAGGCACCAGCTTAACAAGCAGGTGCTTGGGGCGACCCAGGGAGAGGGGCGGCACCTGCGGCAATTCGGGGGCAGCAGGTCCCTCACTCCCTCTAGGAGCGAAGGACCTGCTGCTGAATTGCTGCCCATCGCGGGTTTTTTTTTTTTTGCTTGGGGCGGCAGAAATGCGGGAGCCAGCCCTGACTAGAAGTTAGCTAATGTAATGCCAATATTTAAAAAGGGCTCTAGAGGTCCTGGCAATTACAGACCGGTAAGTCTAACATCAGTACCCGGCAAATTAGTTGAAACAATAGTAAAGAATAAAATTGTCAGACACATAGAAGAACATAACTTGCTGGGCAAAAGTCAACATGGTTTCTGTAAAGGGAAATCATGTTTTACTAATCTATTAGAGTTCTTTGATGGGGTCAATAAACATTGGACAAGGGGGATCCAGTGGACATAGTGTACTTAGATTTCCAGAAAGCCTTTGACAAGGTCCCTCACCAAAGGCTCTTAGTTGTCATGGGATAAGACGGAAGATCCTTTCATGGACTGAGAACTGGTTAAAAGACAGGGAACAAAGGATAGGAATAAATGGTAAATTTTCAGAATGGAGAGGGGTAACTAGTGGTGTTCCCCAAGGGTCAGTCGTAGAACCAAACCTATTCAACTTATTCATAAATGATCTGCAGAAAGGGGTAAACAATGAGGTGGCAAAGTTTGCAGACAATACTAAACGTCTCAAGATAGTTAAGACCAAAGCAGACTGTGAAGAACTTCAAAAAGATCTCACAAAACTAAGTGATTGGGCAACAAAATGGCGAATAAAATTTAATGTGGATAAATGTAAAGTAATGCACAATGGAAAAAATAACCCCAACTATACATACAATATGATAGGGGCTAATTTAGCTACAACTAATCAGGAAAGAGATCTTGGAGTCATCGTGGATAGTTCTCTGAAGACGTCCACACAGTGTGCGGCGGCAGTCAAAAAAGCAAACAGGATGTTAGGAATCATTAAAAAGGGGATAGAGAATAAGACGGAGAATATCTTATTGCCCTTATATAAATCCATGGTACGCCCACATCTTGAATTCTGCGTACAGATGTGGTCTCCTCATCTCAAAAAAGATATACTGGAATTAGAAAAAGTTCAGAAAAGGGCAACTAAAATGATTAGGGGTTTGGAACGGGTCCCATATGAGGAGAGATTAAAGAGGCTAGGACTTTTCAGCTTGGAAAAGAGGAGACTAAGGGGGAATATGATAGAGGTATATAAAATCATGAGTGGTGTGGAGAAAGTGAATAAGGAAAAGTTATTTACTTGTTCCCATAATAGAAGAACTAGAGGCCACCAAATGAAATTAATGAGCAGCAGGTTTAAAACAAATAAAAGGAATTTCTTCTTCACGCAGCACATAGTCAACCTGTGGAACTCCTTGCCTGAGGAGGTTGTGAAGGCTAGGACTATAACAGGGTTTAAAAGAGAACTAGATAAATTCATGGAGATTAAGTCCATTAATGGCTATTAGTAAGGATGGGTAAGGAATGGTGTCCCTAGCCTCTGTCTGTCAGAGGGTGGAGATGGATGGCAGGAGAGAGATCACTTGATCATTACCTGTTAGGTTCACTCTCTCTGGGGCACCTGGCATTGGCCACTGTCAGTAGACAGGATCCTGGGCTGGATGGACCTTTGGTCTGACCCAGTATGGCCATTCTTATGTTCTTATACTGAGGTAAAGAATAAGCTATGCATGGGCAGTTCAGGGGTTGGTTCCTACAAAGCGACCAAGCCAATCCCAAAACGTGTGATGCAATGTATAGTAAATGCAATGTAATGTGTAAATGTATATAAAGGAAGAGGCTTGCTGTATAACTCTGGATGTGATATGCCATATACTCACCTCCTATGCTTGAGTCTGATCAACTCAGCATAGCTTTGCTGTGTGCCAAATAAAGGAACCTGAGTGATGAGACTGGAGTTGAACTGAATTGCTGGAAAAGTGAGTGGACGAGGTCTTGGGGGAACCCCAAGAGTGCTGTGTACAGTCTTATCCTTAATGGTGTAAGACATCTCAGTGTTATTCATTCTGTCGAGTTGGATGAGACTTTTAAGCCTATGGCTCTGACCTTATTGCTCATGCAACATGTGATCTCACTGAAGGGATGGTCTCGAGGCAAAACTCACCATTTTAGGTCAGAAAAGATCTGCTGGGAAAAAAATCATTTTACCCAAAGATCAGTATTTCATTTAGTCCTGCCCATGCAATCTGACAGCATTTCCACTCCCCGGGTTCTTGGGTGGTTCCCTTCCCAGAGCTGAGAGCTTTGGCAGATTACCCGAGGAGTGGACAAAGCTGGGATTGCATGCTACATCTTAATAAAGGATGACAGGGCTGGATCTTCCTCCACCTTTGTAATGATTATTTACTGCCAACATGAAATCATCATTGCTTTAGGTGTCTCCAAATATAAACCTCATCACAGAGCAGAGCCAAAAAAAAAATGAAATAAATACTACCACCCAGATCTAGGGTTGCCAACTTTCTAATCGCACAAAAGCAAACATCCTAGCCCTGCCCCTTCCCCAGTCCCTAGCCCCCGCTCACTACATTCCCCCTCCCTCGGTGGCTCGCTCTCCCCCACCCTCACTCACTGTTACTGGGCTGGGGCAGGGGTTTGGGGTGTGTGTGGGGAGGAGGGCTCTGGCTGAGGGTGCAGGCTCTGGAGTAAGGCTGGGGACAAAGGGTTCAGGGTGCAGGAGGGGGCTGTGGGTTGAGGGAGGGGGTTGGGGTACAGGCTCTGGGATGGGGCCAGAGATGAGGGGTTTGGGGTGCAGGAGGGGGCTCCAGGCTGGGGGGTGGGGCAGAGGGATTCAGGGTGTGGGAGGGGGCTCTGAGATGGGGCAGAGGGTTGGGGTGCAGAGGGGTGCAGGCTTTGTTTGGGGGTGCAGGCTCTGGGGTGGGGCCAGGGAGGAAGGGTTTGGGGTGCAGGACAAGGTTCCAGGCTGGGGCAGAGGGGTTCAGGGTGTAGGAGGAGGCTCTGGGCTGGGGGTTGGGGTGCAGGGGGGGTGAGGGCTCCATCTGGGGGTACAGGCTCTGGGGTGGGGCCAGGGATGAGGGGTTTGGGGTGCAATAGGGGGCTCTGGGTTTGGGGGCACTCAGGGCTGGGACAAGGATTTGGGGCTTAGGGTTGGGGCAGGGGCTTACCCCCAGCGGCTCCCAGTCAGCGGCGGGCTAAGGCAGGCTTTCTGCCCATTCTGACTCTGCGCTGTGCCCCAGAAGCGGACAGCAGGTCCGGCTCCTAGGTGGAGGCGTGGCAGGTTGCTCTGCAGTCTGCTCTCGCCTGCAGGCACCATCCCTGCAGCTCCTATTGTCCACAGTTCCCAGCCAATGGGAGTGTGGAGCCAATGCTTGGGACGGGGGGGGTAATGCATGGAGCCCCATGGCTCCCCCGCCAAAGAGCTAGACCTGCTGGCCACATCCGGGGTGCAGCGCAGAGCCAGGACAGGTAGGGACTAGCCTGCCTTTGCTCCGCAACACTGCTGACTGGACTTTTAATGGCCCAGTTGGTGGTGCTGACTGAAGCCGCCAGGGTCCTTTTTAACTGGGTGTTCTGGTCAAAAACTGGACACCTGGTCACCATGCCCATATCCTGACCTACAGTCTATGGCAGTTCTTTAGAGGCCCTGGGGGAAGAGGCTCAGAGAACTAGCAATGGAATATAGAGCCTTCCAGTGTTTGATGCAAAAACAGAAGCCAGCTAGGCCTTAAAATGGTGTCCATTACATTGGCTTTTTTTTGGCCGTGTCATGGGGTCCCTGTAGCAGGGTGGCCACCCGCTCCTGCCCTGAAGGGTTGAGAACAGCCCTGGGGGAGGGCCGTGGTAGGGGAAAACCTGGGCTGATAGGGGAAGTAGCCACAGCTGGGCCATGCCCCAATCAGGCCACAGCTGGCCCTATAAAGAGCACAGGCAGCCTCTCTAGGTACAGAGAGAGAAGGGCATGACTGCTTGGGACTTGAGTAGAGCAGTGCTGGGGAATAGGGCAAGGGAGCTCCTGCCTGGAAAACCCCCAGGCTGCAAGCCTAGCCAAAGGCCTGAAAAGGTACTGGGGTTGCAGAGGTACAGCCCGGGGGTAGGTGGAGGCAGCAGGTTCAAACCTCCCTTGCCAATGATGAGTGATATGGACTGCAGTCTGCCCCAGAGCGTGGGGGCTAGATGAGGACTGGCAGTGAACACTGAGGCAAGATGGGGATAGAGGGTGGGAATTCCCCTGGGAGGGGAGCCCAGAGAGAGGGGGTACTGCCAGGGGGCAGCACCCAAGGGAGAGGGGCATCGGGGTCCAGGAGGGACATGGGGCCAGCGACAGCAGGACAGTGACTTGCAGAGGGTGCTCCAACGGCTGGAACACTAATTCCCTGGGAGACTAGCAGGGGGTGCCGCAGGGGTGAGTCCCACATTGCTACAGTCCCACTCATCTTTAGGGTTCCTCCTCCTGGCTGCTCTGGGGATTAGCTTTTCCCAGATCTGCTGCTCATTCATGTGTCCTGCTGCGCCTCTCTCTCTCTGTGGCGTGGCCCTTCTGCCAGGTCATTATAGTCCTTTCACTCTTCTGGAGTATCAAAGGTTTTCCATAGCAACCGCATAGGTGCTGGAACTATGGGTCCTGGTGGTGCTTCCACATCCCCTGGCTTGAAGTGATTTCCATTATATGCAGGATTCACAGATTGGTTCAATGGCTCTCAGCACCCCCACTAAACAAGTTGTTCCAGCACCCTTGAGCAACCGTCTTTGTCAATCTTCTCATTCACTGCCCAGGTGGTGCCATTTCCCCTGTGGCTGGTATGGGAATCCAGGCCCAGTCTGTAGGCTGGGTTCCAGATCAGGGATCCTCCAATCAGTAGATAAAGCCTGTATGATCTTAAGCCTTGCTGCCATTTTCCTGAGCCTTTTCCTACAGCCTCTCCCCTAGGTTTCCCTCCTTCCCTCTCTAATGTCCAGAGAGTGGAGGGCTCCCTCACTGCAGCCCCTTTCTGCTGCCAACCTCCTGGTTTTGTCATAGCCCTGCCTGTTACTTCTCAGCTGGGCTCTATTCCCAATCAGGGGCTGCTTATCCAGCCTAATTCCCCTCAGGTGTGGCCTATCAAGTTAACTGGCCTCCTTCTCATCATTAATCCTTTCAAGCCTAATGTGGAGTGAACATCCCACCACACACTGTCCCCCTCAATACTGCATCCCTCGGAGGTATGGATGCCTTTTTCCCTAGTGTTGCCAGAGCTGGGTCTGCAGGTCATCCCGCTCCTGCTCCAAGTCGCCCACCATGAGAAGCAGTTTACCCTTCTCCTCCATGGTGTCTTCAAACTTTTCCTTCTAGAATTGAATGTCCTCTATAGCTTTGTGTAAAGCCTTCTCAGTTGCCACCAATTTCTGTTGTAGCACCTTTCCTTGTTGGGTAGGCTCTCCCAGCACTCTGTCTCTCAGGGTCTGGGTTCCTACTGTTTTTAGTCTATTCTTTGTATTTGTCCCAGCATCCCTCATTCTTATCTTTGCAGGACCCTTTCTCATCTCTGGTTCTTCATTACCGCATCAGCATTCTCTACCGCACCTGTGCCCATGGTGCGCTCCACTAATGTTTTGTTCTGGTTCCTAGTCAGGACCCTCCCCTTCCCTGAGCCACAGTTGGGTTACTTGTGAGAGCAATGCCTCCTCTCATGTCCTTAGGGCCAGCCTTAGGGAAAATGGTACTCTAGGCAAACTTGGATTTTGGTGCCTTGGCCCCTGTGGCCACAGCATACACACACCCCGTTGAACAGATCAGGGAGAAGGCAGCACCTATTTTCACACAGGTCTCATGATCAGTGAATGGGCAGAAAAGGTAAGGCTGAGAGTGCTCTGAATGCATAAAGGTTAAATAGGGTTTTGTTTGCCAGCAGTGGCTGTCTTTTAAAAGTGATGAAGGAAAGCATCCATTTAGGGGGGGAAAATGATGACATTTTAAATGTTAGACAGCTGCAGAGAATCCTATATGCATCCTTCTACTGCTAGCAAAGAGGGGAAACAGCAGCAGCCTTAGGGATAAATAGGTGGGAGTCTGATGCATGATATATGTAGAGTTAGCTGGCTCTCTAGAGGGGGTGGAGAAACAGGTTAGTTTGAGGTACTAATGTGTATGTCATGCTGTCTGGAGTGGCTTACAGCTGTGAGTGCCAGACTCAGGGCAGACTGTCAAAAGGCAGGGCAGAAACCCCAAACTGGTTGCAGGGCCGCCCAGAGAATTCAGGGGGCCTCTGCCATAAAAAAAGTTGCAATACTATAGTAACAGGTATTTGGAAATGTAAAAAATAACCAGTGAAATACATTCAAAAATTTATTTTTAATAATTTGAAAATACACAAAATACATTATTTAAAAACATTAAATGCTTTAATGGTATGTATACATTTGTAATTACATAATGGGCTGTCGCTGGGTGATGGTGATGGTTGGTGCCAATGGGCTGTCGCTGCCTGGGGGTGGTGCTACTGTTGCCCAGGGCTGGGTGGGGAGCTTGACTCTGGGTTGGGGGGTGCCCGGCTCAGAGGGGCTGGGCTCGGAGCTGGGGGTGGGGGCGGGCGGGGAGCTTGGGGTCGGGGGGTGCCCGGCTCAGAAGGGCTTTCCATGCCGCTTACCCCCGCCTCCTCCCTCTCTCAGAGCCTCAGCAAGCCACATCCAGGAGCTCCTGCCGCTAGGCCTGCCAGAGCTCGCAGCCCCACCTCCTTACCATGCGGCTCCGAGCAGGACCTCAGGCCCTGCTCGAGCCACGCTGCTGCAGCGCTGTCCAGGGCTGCTCCTGGACGCGGTGCGCTGAAGCGCTGGGGGATGGGGGAAGGCGGAGGCAGGGGGGAGCCTCCAACAGTCTCGTGGGGACCCCTGCGGGGCCCGGTGCAAATTTCCCCACTTGCCCCCCACTAGCCGGCCCTGACTGGTTGTATGTTCTGTAATTGGATTTCATCAACCCAATAACAAGTGTGAACTCCTAAAGCACTATAAATACATCAGAGGGATAAACAACTCCTCTCCTTCCCTGGTATTTAAGTTAAGTGCAATGTGGACACAAGAACAAATGGATATAAACTGGCCCTCAACAAGTTTAGACTCAAAATTAGGCAAAGGTTTCTAACCATCAGAGGAGTGAAGTTCTGGAACAGCCTTCCAAGGGGAGCACTGGGTGCAGAAACCTAACTGGCTTCAAGACTGAGCTTGATAACTTTCTGGAGGGGATGGTATGATGGGACTGCCTACAATGACATATGCCTATTGGCAACTGCCAGTAGAAAAATCCCCAACGCCCAGAGATGGGATACTAGATTAGGAGGGCTCTGAGTTACTATGGAAAATTCTTTCCCGGGTATCTGCCCCAAGGGTCTTGCCCACATACTCAGGGTCTAACTGCTTACCATATTTGGGACTAGGAAGGAATTTTCCCCCGGGTCAGCTTGTCAGAGACTCTTGGGGCTTTTCGTCTTCCTCTGCAGCATGGGTCACAGATCACTTGCAGGTTTAAACTAGCGTAAATGATGGATTCCCTGTAACTTAATGTCTTTAAACCATGATTTGAGGACTTCAGCGACTCAGCCAGAGGTTGTGGGTCGATTTCAGGAGTGGGTGGGTGAGGTTCTGTGGCCTACAATGTGTAGGAGGTCAGACTAGATGATCACAATGGTCTCTTCTGACCTTAAAGTCTATGAGTCTATAACAGTCTTACCATGGAGTCACAGATAGACTGGAATGCCCAGGGGGATGATGTTGCCACCCAGGTAAGTTGGACTACGTGATAGATGGTCACTTTACACCAAAAATCACTACAATATTCAGGTTACTCCTAGTCCCAATCACTTACCACAGGTCATTTGTACTCAGATCTGAAATCAAAGACAATGCCTGTAATAAACTAATTCAAGATTTATTAACTAAGAAAAGAGAATTATTTATAAGGGTAAAACAGAAAACAGACATACAAGAGTTTACAGTCTTAGATTTAGAAAGGTAATATAAGTTTCTATAATAAGCATCTCTATATGTCCTTTAGGGCTGACCCATGCCAAGCAACGTTGGGATCTCCTGCTTATGTCTGGAAATCTTTGCCCCTCAGAGTCCAGACAGTATAAAAGATCCAGTTTCTCCTTGTCAGGGATTTTTATCCCTGCTACCTCGGAATCCAAGCTGATGGGATGAGCGATCCTGCATGCAACCACTTCATTGGGGGGGGGAGGGAGGGAAGTCTTTGTTCCACAATGGCCCATTTGGATTCAATAGTCCTTCCTGATGGCAGGAGATAACACCTCTTGTGGTAAACTAATATTTCACACTTGGTAATTCTTCTCCCCTGACTGTGAGGAATTTACAGTCTTAAACATTTTTATATTTAAACACTACCTTATAATATGGGATACCGAAAATATTATAACTAGGATTAATACATGCAGCATTCTACAAGCATTCCGTAGTCTAAACACGTAGTTATAACTCTAATATCTATTTTGATACTGCTAACCCACAGGTAAGCCAGATTGGTTTCCAGCTATGCATTTGTAAGAGTTCAATGAGGCCTAGGGACCTTAGAATGAGCTGGCACCTGGTGTGCCAGTGTCACATTGTAAACCTGGCTTCTCTGGGAATTCACACCCTCGATTTGCCAGATCAAGTGTCGTATGTGTTAGAAAACTATATTAAATTGCTCTCAGAAGACTGCATCTTGTACATGGGAAAGAGGTGGAAGAAAGGAATCTATTTGAATAGATGAAAGATAAGAGCTGAAATTATTTAAGATAAAATGCAATAAGAAAGATGTATGAGCCATTATTACAGCAGTCCCTGGGAGTGACTTCTGTAGTTCAAATAGCAAAACACTGTGTAATAATTCACTGTTTAAACATTCCCAAAAAATTGCAACATTCCAATTCCATTCATCTCAGTCCAATGTAATTTTTTTTAAAAATCTGAGCAACTTTCATTCAGCCATCTTGAGGTATAATATCGTAAAAATAATACATGTATTATACTGTTATTTATTATTTTATAGACGCTATAAGTATGATAAATGCATCACAGGGAAAACACAGAAGACAGTCCTGAGAAATTTACCAACTTAGGTCTCAAATCTGCAAACATTTATGTACATGCTTAACTTTATGCAAGTCCAATTTATTTAAATGTTTGCAGGATTAGGGACTACTTGGGGATCTTGGCAGCCAAGTGAGGATAAAATATACTTCAAAAAGGGAAGGGATGAGAGTTATTCCAGAGATGCATTAGTGCAAATGAGACCAGAAACGTACCAACTATTTCCCAGTCTGATCACAAATTAATTTTTTCATAGATAACTAAAATATGGCAGAAAGTTCAAATCTGGCATACAAACAGACCTCACTAAGGCTAAGAGGTTGTCTGATTTCAGGCAGCATGTATCATGTTAGTTCCTCTTTAAAATGAATGTAGATTTCATTAGTGTGGCCTGGGAATGGAGCTCATTGTTGGAGAACCTGTAGAAAAGTGAGTTTTGAGGGAGGGTGCATGATACACAGGATGGGGGAGGACATTCCAGGTGCATTAGACACATTATCTGGGGAAGGGATTTAAAGAGAACATGTCTCTGAGTTTTGAAGAGATTTAAATGTACTTGTCTCTGGAGTGCTCCGAAAGTAGCATCTTCTGTTGACCATGTTTAACTACCCAGCTCTCCAGGAGAGGAGTTTTACATGTCTTTTGCAACACCTTAGACACAGATTCATTGTGGCTGAAAGGAACCACCCAGAAGTAGCTACAAAGACATTCTTTGCAAGAAGATTCTAAACTTTACCATAACTACTTGCCTAAGCAGCTTTTACATATTAGTGCATGAAGGTGCAGATTCACACAAAGAAGATTGTAGAGAAAGCCAATTACACTGGTCTACAATTTTTGAGAAGCCGTCCGCTTCAGAGATAAAATGTGCTATTTATTATGTATTTTGATGTGCTGAATTCAAATATGACAATTAAAACAACTGATTGGCTACTGTTTCTAAGATATTTAAGTTTTTACATTTTATGTCTATGTATATTGTGTAGATAGTAGAATTTTAATCATAAATTGTAAACACAGGTCTTTTCTTGTGTTTATGGTTGCTTTACATGATAATATTTCACCTGTCCTGTTTATGTAACACTTTAAAAATCAGCAAAAGGGTTATAGAAATAAAATTTATTATGAAACAAAAGGCAAAAAACTATTATGTACATTGTTTAGTCCTATTCAGTGTCTACTCGGCACTTCTTAGCTTGTCTCTTGTATCCATTAAATGGAGCATCTCTTGTCACTGTCCAGCAATAGTCTGCAAACATTGATGGGCTCTATTTGCCCTGATAGCGTTTCTCCATTGTTGCAATGTCCTGGTGAAATCGCTCACCGTGCTCGTCGCTCACTGCTCCGCAGTTCGGTAGAAAAAAATCTAGAGGAGAGTGCAAAAAATTTATCTTTAGTGACATGTTGCAACCAAGGCTTTTGTATGCCTTGAGGAGGTTTTCCACCAAACAACCTGTAGTTGTCTGCCTTGTTATTTCCAAGAAAATGTATTGCCACTAACTGGAAGGCTTTCCATGCCATCTTTTCCTTGCCACGCAGCGCATGGTCAAATGCATCATCTCGAAGAAGTTCACGAATCTGAGGACCAACAAAGACACCTTCCTTTATCTTAGCTTCACTTAACCTTGGAAATTTTCCACGGAGGTACTTGAAAGCTGCTTGTGTTTTGTCAATGGCCTTGACAAAGTTCTTCATCAGACCCAGCTTGATGTGTAAGGGTGGTAACAAAATCTTCCTTGATTCAACAAGTAGCGGATACTGAACACTTTTCCTCCCAGGCTCCAATGACTGTCGGAGTGGCCAATCTTTCTTGATGTAGTAGGAATCTCTTGCACGACTATCCCATTCGCAGAGAAAACAGCAGTACTTTGTGTATCCAGTCTGTAGACCAAGCAAGAGAGCAACAACCTTCAAATCGCCACAAAGCTGCCACTGATGTTGGTCATAGTTTATGCACCTCAAAAGTTGTTTCATGTTGTCATAGGTTTCCTTCATATGGACTGCATGACCAACTGGAATTGATGGCAAAACATTGCCATTATGCAGTAAAACAGCTTTAAGACTCGTCTTCGATGAATCAATGAACAGTCTCCACTCATCTGGATCGGGAACGATGTTGAGGGCTGCCATCACACCATCAATGTTGTTGCAGGCTACAAGATCACCTTCCATGAAGAAGAATGGGACAAGATCCTTTTGACGGTCACGGAACATGGCAACCCTAACATCACCTGCCAGGAGATTCCACTGCTGTAGTCTGGAGCCCAACAGCTCTGCCTTACTCTTGGGTAGTTCCAAATCCCTGACAAGGTCATTCAGTTCACCTTGTGTTATGAGGTGTGGTTCAGAGGAGGATGGGAGAAAATGTGGGTCCTGTGACACTGATGGTTCAGGACCAGAAGTTTCATCCTCTTCCTCGTCTGACTCAAGTGAGAATGATTCTGGTGCATCAGGAACCGGTAGTCCTTCTCCGTGGGATACTGGGCGTATAGCTGATGGAATGTTTGGATAATGCACAGTCCACTTTTTCTTCTTTGACACACCTTTCCCAACTGGAGGCACCATGCAGAAGTAACAATTGCTGGTATGATCTGTTGGCTCTCTCCAAGTCATTGGCACTGCAAAAGGCATAGATTTTCTTTTCCTGTTCAACCACTGGCGAAGATTTGTTGCACAAGTGTTGCAGCATATGTGTGGGGCCCACCTCTTGTCCTGATCTCCAATTTTGCAGCCAAAATAAAGGTGATAGGCTTTCTTAACCATAGTGGTTATACTGCGCTTTTGTGATGCAAAAGTCACTTCACCACAAACATAGCAGAAGTTATCTGCACTGTTCACACAAGTATGAGGCATCTCTGCTCACTTTGGCTAAACAGAAATGTGTCCCTTTGCAAAATCAAACACTGACAAATAAGAGAGCACGACACTGTATGACTTCTAGAGCTGATATAGGGCAATTTGTTCAGCAGAGTGATGTAAGCTTCGTTATGATTGCATCATCCATGACTTCTAGGAATAACATGATGAAATTCATATCATGTATGACGCAATACCAGCTTCAGATTGCATCATTCATTGTTTTGCCTAAAAAGCAAGTACTGTCCAAACCCAGTCATAGATTTATTCATAGATCCAGTCAAAGATGTATTTTAGTCATTTCTGGTTGAAATTGAGATCCCTTCCCTTTATAACTCACTTATCCTCCACCATTCCCAAGTCAAGGGTCGTATATACTGACCCAATAGCAGATCTTTAAAACTAAAGCCAATCAACAATTTTAAGCATCATTTTCGTTCTCAGTGACCCAGAATTAGTAAAGTTTGACTACATTTATTTCAGAAGCATTTTGGCTGTAGAGCAGTGTTACAGGTAAACAGTTTCCCTACATCTATATGTATGTGCACATACATGTATATTGTAACAGTCCTAGGGAGATTTTGGACTTCTCATATTGGGTCAAGAAGAATCTACCACTCTGCTCTGCTAGCTCACATAAAAAACAGCAAGGCTCTTAAAGAGGAAGAGCTCTTAATTAAACTGAAATGTTCCACAGGGAAAGTTGCTGCCTGCAACAGCACATCGATAAAGTGATTACAGAAATCTGACCACAGCTGAATGAAAGTTATTAAAACCATTACCTGCTGGAACTGATTAGTGTACGGGTGAGGTGCTAGAAATAAAACACAAGAGCATTATTATCCAAAAATGTGCATGCTGTTCCTTAACAGCTCTTAAGTCTGTAGAGTACCTCCCATGTTTAAAAGTCTTGAGCCTGAGATCACACAGGAGCTCTCTGCACCAACATGCATCTGGTCACACGCATCTAGAACCATCTGCAGAACCACTGCTCTCTCATTAGGGTGACAACTTGTGCTACTGACAGGCTGAATTCCTAGATGTCAGCCCTCACTGAAGCCCACACAAGATTTTGACCAGTAGCTATTAAAAATATTGAAGGAAAACACTGACATCCTCAATGAAAGAATAGGCTGATCTTTATTAAGAATGAATATACACAGTCTATGGGCTTCCATGCAAATGGATGCAATTGAACAAAGATCTTTATTTAACATTTCATCTTGGATTGATCTCAAGTAAACCACCTCTCAACTTGTTTTTTCCCCACCCATGTCTCTCCCTGGACACAGGATTAGAAAGCAAGAAAGCCCAGTCACTGGCATAGCAGTGATTCTATAAAGATACCAGAGTGAGAGCACAAGTCAAGATGGCTTGGCATGAAGAACTTGCTGCTGCTGCTCTTGAAGAGACTTGGAATCCTCCCATGGACGAGGCCCTCTGACGTTCTTCCAGTCATCAAAGTCAGAGCTTTTCAGTTTCTATAAACAGTAACAAACATAAAGCTATGTTAGGGCATGAGTGCAGTGCTTTAAATAGAGTTCTTCCAAATGTGCTTGTTTCCTATATCACAAATGTAACATCGTCCACTGGCTGATTAACTTTCACCCAGGACCAAATGATAGTCTATAGGAGAAAAAAAATCTACAGACAGGAGAAAGAACAGAGAAATATATTAATTGCAACGACTGTAGCTGTACCTGCTCCTCACTATCTAGGGAAGAGCGAGCCATTGGACAAGGCAGAAAAGGTTCTCTTCTTTACTTTTTCTTTTTTTTAAGCTATCCTATTTTTCCTTTGACTGCAGGAATTTCTGGTGTCAAGGTATAGAAAGATGCCGAAGAACAACCAAAACCTGGCTTTTGCAGAAGGAACTACTCTTGTGAGAGGTAGGGGAGGGAAGACAATGTCTGATCATTGGTGTCCAGAGGTAGTCTGCCTGTGCAGGGCAGATGGCCTCAAGGGAGTTTGAATCAGCATGATCCCCTTCACTCCATACTACTTTGATATAAAAGAGAGGAATGCACGGTCTTCCAGAATGTGCTTCCTAATTCCAGAAGCCACAAATGGGAGATGGGGCTATAGCCATGTTCCCAACCCACCTACCCATGTCCCCCTTTGGGGTGAGGAATACACTGCAGGGCTTGTCTATATGGTGTGTTAGTCCACACTGAGGGGTGTCCATTAGCGTGTTACACACTAATTGGCCCATGTGGACCCTGTTGGCATGTACTAAAAGCTTCTTAGTGTGCGTTAATCTGTTTGAAATGGGACTATATGAACCGTGGTAAGATTTCTGTAATCACTTTTAGTGCATGCTAGCAGGGTCCATGGGGGCCAGTTAGTGCGCAACACACAGTCATAGAAATTCCTGTCCATTCCACCTGAGGAATAAGGACAGACGGGCACAGCTAATCAAGCAAGGAGCCCCAGGAGGGGCGAGCCATTTATTTCAATTGCAATTGGGTTCGAGCTCATAAGTCAGCAAGAACAAAGAAAACACTTACACCGAAGCATTATATGCAGTTGCTTATGATAATCTATCGCTCTATGACTGGCCAAAATATGCTATCATTACCATACATAATTAGCAAGCTACATGTATCTGCCCCTCTTATGACCCCTTATTGTTCATCTACTTGCTCCCTCCTTGAGTTATTTTGCAAACCAAGCACTTAGTTATCTACAGGACGCAGGCACAGAAAGTTCCATTGTCTCCAGGTTTGGAGTTTGGCTACATTTCCTCTCGAAGGAACTTCCTGAGTTACGACAACCTATAGCTGATGTTTTCCCTTCTTCTTTCTCCCATGTGTACGTGACAAATTTGCCCCTTGGCAGTTAAGTAGAATAATTTTATATCAACACTAGTGCACACTAGAATTTACACCCCTCTAATGCAGACTAATACATTGTGGAGACAGGCCTGGGGTGTGTTAAGTGGCCAAACAGCCTAGCACTTAAACAATGTCTAGATTTCCCACACGGGTGCTCTGGTGAGTAGACAGGATCTTTCCCCAGCCCCCTCTAGCACCCCTGTTCAAGGGCATCCACAACTGGATTCTTCATGAATTTCTGTGACTGGGTAAAAAGAAGAAATACCCTCCTGCCCTTCCCTGCAATGTACTGCTGTTGCAGAAGGCAAAGGGATGCTCAGATTCCTCCAGGAGTATGGTTGTAGCAACACACAAGACAGCATTTTGGCACAGGACGTTGCAGTTCTTGCTATAGAGAAGCTAGAGAACCTTTGCAGACTATTTTTTAAAGCCTCTCTGGTTCCCATGTCAAAGAACTACAATAGTAAAAGACAAAAGCCAAGAGAGTTTCTGTATCCAATGCATTTTAGTGCAAAGTTTAATTTCAATGCAGTTACTGAAAACAAGCTGGAAGCAAACTCCGCTGACTCTTCCTTTAGTTTAATGCACACAGATAGTGGAGAAGTAGCTGCTTATCGCAAGTTTTCTCCTTGACCATCTACTTTAGTTTGTTACTTCCCCTGCTCTCCACCTCCCATTCTCCACACTTTATTCTTGAGATAGCACATTCTGAACCAAGTCCCACAGTGGTATAAGCAGGCACCTCTCCCACTGACGACAATGTGAGTTCTGCTTGTTTACACCAGGCCAAAATTTGACCCACCTCTTCACAGTGCAGCTAGTTGAGAAATGGAAGTCCCATTTCCCACTAGGCACAGACTCTCTCTAGTCAGTAAGTTCCTAAATTTGGAGCTTCACATCTGCTAACCAGCAGACCTGTGAAGGAGTTTGCACCATCATCCCAAAGTTTCACACTGATGGGACACGGGGGCATTCCGAGTGTTACCGAAGTGGAGAAGATTGTATATTATTAATAATTAAGGCTAAGATTTTGTCATGGTTATTTTTAGTAAAATTTATGAACTGGTCACGGGCAATAAACCAAAATTCATGGAAGCCATGTCCTTCCTGTCTGTGACTTTTGCTGCTGCAGCTCCATGGTTTCCCCCACCATTGTGGTGGCTGGGAGCTGTGGGGTTCCCCCTCCGCCCACAGCAGCTGGGAGCTGCAGGGTGACCATATTTCCCAAAGAGAAAACGGAACACCCCAGCTACTTGCCCGAGGTGTCCCCCTCCTGCCACACAAGGCTGTTGCCTGTTGCTGGAACCCTGAGGCGGGCCCCCTCAGGAGTCTGTCACCTGTCACTGGAACTTTGCAGGGGGCCTCCTATGGCTTGTCACCAGAACCCTGCCCAGGGCTCCACTGGCTGTCAGCTCCGGAGTCCTGCAGCCCTGGGACTGAAGCAGAGAATGTCACAGAGGTCTCGGAGTCACGGATTCTGTGATTTCCATGACCTCTGTGACATTAACATAGCCTTATTAATGATACATATTGTAGTGGGACCCAACCCCCGCCTCAGGATCCGGGCCTCACTGCAATAGGCACTTTACAAATACACCAGAAGACACTACCCTTGCCCTACAGTGCTTGCATTCTAATTTGCCTACTGTCAATAGGGATGACAAACAATGAGGGACACAGAAAAAAAAGGGTCACAGAAAAATTTGGCAGCTGTAACAGGACAGGCCTGTTGTTAGTTCATGTTATGCAAAACCTTCATGACACTTCTACAACTTGAAGAAATCTCAATGAGATTAGTCAGATTTCAAAATAAATTAAGCGAGATCCCACAGAAAACACTTGTGCACGCATATACATTCACCAGACTTTTGATATGAGGTAGCAGCAGCTGAATTTTTCATACAGTGGAGTGAGTTAGCATAAGCACTTCCTGAAAACTGTCCTTGCTACTTTATTCAAATTGTGATTAACCAGCCTTTCATTTCCACTGGAAGAAATCTGAACTGACTAGGGAGGAGGAGGAGAGGGAGTTTAGGGAAGGTGCCCCATCATCCCATGCGTCAGCAGCCATCACTGGGATTACAAGAGACCGAATTTAACACCTGACTCAAACGGAAGATTCAAAGAAAATAGACTGCAAAGAACCTTGTGCTTTACAAAGGGAAAGCATTCTGACTTTATAAAACACATATACAGTGCAGCTGTAAGTTTAGATTCTCTACCCACAATGCCTGCTCTAGAAATGTTCAGAGATATTTTCAATAAGCAGTTACTGAAAGTGAAATATATTCAGTGAAACTTACAGTATCTGAAGAGACTAGCTAAGGGACCAACACAAGCAGAATACCTAATAGAGGATAGTCTTTAACTAAAGGTCATACTCAATTGTATTGGAAACCTTAGGAAGGCTTTGAAGGGGTCACTCTCAAGACAAAGGGTTACTTACAGCACAGGGTGTTTCAAATATGTACAGTATCTAAGGAAATGAAAACAAGAAAATTTCGGTAGTCTTTGTTCCAAATTTAGTGGTATCAGGGTTCCTGAAAAAGACATTATGAATTACATAATGAATGACTTAACATACAAGGGATGAGTATAGTCAGAGTAAATAAGTAGATTAAACTATACAATTGATGAGGTCTACTAACTGAGTTTATCCTTGTCAGTTAAAATTAAGGAGTTATAAATCTAATCAATGCACAGAGAAACCATACATTTGTTTGTTCAGGTGTTACATTCATGAACATCATTAATAGCTTGTGACATTCACAATAAAGAGTTCATTTGATGCCTCATTGCAAGTCTAGGGAGAGTAGCTTCTTAAGGACACATGGCAGAATCTGTAACTATTATTAAGGCTGCGATTTAGTCTTGGAGGTCAAGGAATCCAGGACTTCCAAAGACATGAGGCAGGGCGGATCCACCGCTTCTGGCCACTGTGGGCAGCAAGAGGGACCCCCCGCTGCTCCCAGCTCCCGTGGGCAGCAGGGGGGACCTGGTGGCAGGGGGAATCCCCACCGTTCCCATGGACTGCGGGAGGCAGAGGGGATCCACGAAGCTCCCGGCCACCAGGGGTAGCAAGAGGGACCCCCGCCGCTCCCAGCAGCAGGCAGGATTTCCGCTGCCATGGGCAGCAAAAGGGACCCAGGCCGCTCACAGCTGCAGTGGGAGGGGACCCTGGAGCTCCCAGCCCCTCCCCTCCCAGCTGCCCAGGCTACCCATTTTCTCATGGGTATTTTTAGTAAAAGTCAGAGACAGGTCACGGGCTTCCGTGAATTTTTCATTATTGCCCCTGACCTGTCCGGGACTTTTACTAAAAATATCCGTGACAATAACGTAGCCTTAACTATTGTAAGTCTAGAAGGGACATGTATCCAATCAGTTATACTTTCTGAACAGCCAAGCTATACAATTTCCCAAATCTGATTATGTCATAAAAGTTTTAAAAAGAAAAGGGGTCCTTTTTTATTCAGGTAAAGGTAAGAAGGAACATCAGCTATGAAAATGGACCTGAAAAAAGTCCCGATTCTCTACGGCTTAGCACCTGTAGTTATTTACATCTGTGCAAAATGTGGGTACAACTCTACTAAACCAGAACTCTCCACTCACTCACTCCCACTGGTGAGAGCCTTTCACACCCACTTTGTACAGAGGTAAATGACTGCGCCAGTGCTGGGCAATTTGGCCTTCAACTGTTACTGTGCTATTTTTATTTTTCTTAAATAAGCCTGACAACCCTGAAGAGTTAAGTCCTCTTTCTGTCCACTGAATAGGAACAGCACAGGCAGCGGCATTACAAGCTTCCCTCAGACTGGCGCACAACCATGTAGCAGGACCACATCTTTGGGTGAGAGGGTAGCTCAACCCCCAAGTTCACTCAGTCTTTGGCTTTTCTGCTGAGTATGCCAATTAGTGCTAGCTGTGATGTGGACACCTGTCCATTAGGACCAAGACTGAGACCCCCTAATTTCACAGAAGTACCACATACAAATGGCAAACTACTTTCAGACACTCCCAACTTGAGATCTATACAAACTGGCTGTCTAGAGGTGAAAGGCTCTCTACTCTGCTACCAATCCCCTGCACTATTCAATCCACTAAACAGTCAATCACTGAAGGAGATTTAACCAGATCAGATTGACATCCCTTTTGCTACTTGTCTCAAATAGCCCAAAGGATACTGAAAATTAATTGTTTAAAGTTAGAGCAATGTAGTACATCAAACCTACTGATTCTCTTTCTAAATCAGCTAAAAGAACAGGAGTACTTGTGGCACCTTAGAGACTAACAAATTTATTAGAGCATAAGCTTTCGTGGGTTACAGCCCACTTCTTCGGATGCATCGAAAGCTTATGCTCTAATAAATTTGTTAGTCTCTAAGGTGCCACAAGTACTCCTGTTCTTTTTGCGGATACAGACTAACACGGCTGCTACTCTGAAATAAACCAGCTAAAAATGCCTCTTAAAAGTCTTTGGCTGACAAGCTGTAACTAGAAGAAAGCTGCAGCTCTGTGAGTAGCTGGTGTGGCTAACCAAGCATTCAGCTGCTCACTACACATTTTGCTTTTATAAGACTCCTGTTAAGCAGGTTTCAATATTAGGGATGCTGGATGGTAAAGGGACAGGAAGTGGCCTAGGGAATCATTCATTCCCAGCTCACTGGTTCAAATCTGGTCCAGACTGATGGTGTTTGAAAATCATTACCCTGTGAGTTTGGGTATATGTTGTCCGTAGAGGGCAAGCCTCCACACCACAAAGAGCAAACTGAAGTCAATAAAAATTCATTTGGACCTGGGAGCGCTCAGCACCTCTGAAAAATCAGGCCAAGTTATTTCAAGTTGGCCACCAAAATCAGTGGTCATTTACAACTGTGACTATAGTGTCTCTGTGCTTCACTATCTCACCTGTAAAAACGAGACAATAAAAACTTGCCTCTCTGAGAAGGGTGTTAGGAGGCTTACTTCATTAGGCTTGTGAGGTGCTCAGATACTTTGGTGATAAGCACCCCAGAAACGCCTATACATAAATCAAAAGGGGCAATTACTGCCTGTCACTATGGTAACTGGCATGTAAAATTTCAGATAAAGATGGAAAGATTACAAAGAGAGGAGCATTTTCACAGTTAAAAGGAGCAGGGAAGAGAACTGCATCAAATCAGCTCGGTACGTGTTAGAGCAACAAATTACTTCCAGGGCTATAGCACGTGTAATGAAAGACCCTATTGTAACGTATAGATGTAGGGGGACAGAGTTAAAATGGGTGTTTAAAATCTCCACCTTATTGCACTAATGAAGCTCTGTTTTTGCAGGAAATCTTTCACAAGGCAATCTCTTTGCTCTTTTTATTTTCCTTAGAAAAGTTTGCTGCCACATTTGTTTAGTGATTTAAGGGTTATCACTTTGTATTTAATTATTATCTGTGATTAATCCTGCTCAGACTGGAAAGCTGCATGGAGTAATTCTTTTTAACCAGAGGGTGTTTCTTTGTAGTTTTATGTTATTCATGTATAATGCAAGTTGACAAGGGCTGAAGAAGTTCAGAGAAAAGAGAATGCAAAGTCTGAAGTAAGGTTTTTATTTAGTGAAGGAAAGAATGGTTGTGGGATTGGAGCACAGGATTTAGACCTGGATCCACAAAGGAACTTAGGCAGCGTGACGCTAAGCGTTACAGCATTTCTAGGTGAGGCACCTAGAAAATTACTGGAACAACACTGCAATCCACAGAGCCCGAGTTAGGTGCTTATGCTCCCTAGACAACAAATGAGAAGAGATGGGTGCCTAAGAATGCGATCCACAAAAGACAGCACAATAGGCAGAGAGCCAGCTCAGATAGCCAGTGGAAGCTGCTGATGGGAGATAATTAAAGAGTTATTGGAGCAGGGGGACTGGACCCCTGGGTCACCCACCTCCGAAATGGGTGCCCTGTCCACCAGGTTACAAAGTCATTCTTGCACTCTCCGGCTGAGTGTTACAGCACTGTGACTAATTATATGCTACACAGAATAGCTTTGACAGGCGAGACAGAGAGCCCTACATAAGAATATCCCCCAGCTCAGTGGTTAGAGCACTTGCCTGTTCAAATCCTTTCTTCCTCACATTCCAGGTGAGTGATCTAACTACTGAGCTAAAAGTTATAAGGAGGGCACCTTCTTTCCCTGGCCTCCAATTCTGAATGGAACCCAAGCCAGTGGGCAGCCTCTCTGCATGCTTACCAGATTGGGCCAGTGAGTGCATTAGGTGTTCCTCTGCCTATCTTCCCCTGGTTCATGAATTGCAGTGGGTCTTAGATAGGAGATAGGGAACTGGGCACCTAGAAGGAAGCAGCAGTGCACATACCCAGAGGCACAAACTTACGGGAACTTTTACCCTGAACATTTAGCTACTAAGTGAGTTTAGGCACCTACAGGGTTCAGTGGGACTTTTGTGGATTGTGATGGAGCCTAATACTGGGACTTAGGTGCCTAAGTCTGCGGTTTAAGCACTTAACTAACTTAGCATCCAAGAGATCTGGGTTCTCTTCTCAGCTCTGCTGAAGACTTGTGGTAAAATCCTGATGATACTGAGGGCAATAGGAGTTTTGCCATTAACTTCAATGGGACAGGATCTCACTCTCGGCACATGAGCTTGGGTACGTCACTTAGGCCCAGATCCTCAAAAGTATTTAGGCTCCTAACTTCTATTGAAATCAGTGGAAATTAAGAGCCTGAATACCTTTGACAATCTGTGCCTTATCTCTGTGCATCAATTTCTCAAATACGGGCAGTACATCCCTCCTTCACAGGAGTGTGTAAAGCTTAGTTAATATTTGTAAATTGCTTTGAGAGCCTTGGATGGACGGTTGTATGGAGATCCAAATTATTTAATAGCCAGAGTATTTAATGCACTCAGTAATCTGTGGGGTTACATAGCCTTTCCATTTTTAAACTAACTCCACACTGTATTGGCCAGAGGTTTCACCTCCTACACCCCAGAGGGCCCCAGAATACACGCACACGGCAGGAGATCAGCAGTGACAGAAGGCCATTCCTGTATTGCTTTTGGTTCAGAGAATTCACAAGCTCCAGTAATAAAGCCGACAGAACTTGGCCATTTACTTCTACATTATCTTCTTTCCTTAAACAAAAAATCTGGAAAATTAAAAGCAAAATAGTAGTATTAACACAATGTTAAGTCTACAAGAACAAGCACTGAAAATTCAGTGAGTTCCAACCTTAACTAGGCCAGGATGCACATATGTAATATTTTCTGTTCCTCTTTCCCTTGTTTCTGGAAGGTTAGCATATTAAGATACAAGACCTTAGAAATGCTCAGAAAGAGACCGAAGTATTGCTCTTTGTCTCTGAGATGTGCCATAAAATTTACAGCAGGTGCACCGGGGCTAAGGAATTTCTTTACTTCTGAGTGCTTAATCTTGCCATCTTAATATTGTATTAAAACTTTTAGAAGTAAATCCTAGCCAGTATTTTACTACTTTAAAGGGCCCCCTTCCAGCAGAACCAGCAGGGCAGACATTTGAGAGGTGTTCTCTTTCTGCCTGGAGTCCACCTCCATGGGTACTCTCTATGCATCTATGTGCCGTGAGATCTGGGGTGGGGTCGGCCAAAGTGTGAGGCTCCCCTGCTGCGCAGCTTCTCTGGTCTTTCCCCATCCCCCATACACTGCAGGATGAGCACGGTAGGAGAATGGGGGCTAGGGACATAGTTCAATTGTATGGATGGAGTACAATCTGCAGAGCACCTCAGGTCCTTCTCCTGGACCTAGGTGGGGAGAGGAATACAGATACCTCCAGCACTTCCCTCTATAGAGGTCCCCTGCAGTCAGTTGAATTTGTAAGGGTGGGCACTAGGGAGAAGACCTGCTCCTTTATCTTGCTTTGACTGTAAGCTCTTTGAGGCAGTGACCATCTTTTCATTGTGTGTGTACAATGCCTAGCACAATGAGTCCCAATCCCTGATCTCCAGGCACTGATGCAATACAAATTAACTAAAAAACACTCTTTCAAATGTATATACTAAAAACAGAAGATGTACTACTAGGGAGGAAGAAGAAAGGGAAACATTTCACATATGAGTGCTACCAGGAGGTTTAACCTCTGAAAATTTTTGTAATATAAAAGTTTCCAGGGGCTTCTGGCAAGTGGAAGGGAAGGACTGAGATGCATGTCAAGGAGTGAGCCAAGGAGCCATTATAGCAAGAGGTGATTACCTGCCAAACTAATACATGATGGTGGCATCCCTAAAAACTGTCATGTCAGAATACAGGCTCCCATAAGACAAGGCTCAAGGAACAGATCTCGAATATAGCTAGGGCCCTTCATTTTCAGTTTTTATTTTAATTTAAAATAAATGTATTTTTAATTTATTAGTGTTCATTACCACAACAACAAAAGCAGGTAAAAAATCAGTACAAAAAACTATTAATTTTTTTGGGTAAATATCGGGGTTTATTTTGATGGACGGAAAGACGGGGAAAAAAGTATTCAGTAAATTAATGCTTTGAATTCCATTCGATCAATGTGGTTTGCTACAGAACTCAAACCACAATGCCCCCTCTGAGTTTATGAAAACAATGTATCTCTGATCCCCAAATAAAACTTTTCATTTGAATAAAGAGTTTACTGTTGTAGACTTAGAACTATTAGCCTATAAATATTTACATTTTATAATTGGGCCACACCATTTGCAGCACATACACTCAACTCCATCCTTGTCTCCTGTGTGTTTTTTAAAAACTTTCAAATACTTCCGGTGTTCTGAAACATACTCTGATACAGATTTTTGTTTTCTTCCCATTTTAGTGTGTCAAATCTTTAAACCGTTATCTGATAAAAGCTTGAAATGTGTACGTGGTGGGCATAAGATTCATTAGTATGTTCAGATGTGCATGAACTTCAGACCTAGCATGCGTGCCTGCTTGTTTATTGTGTGTATAGACTAATACATAGCCTTACTTCAACAGGCAGCTTTGCATATACACCCAGACTAATTATTATCATAATACATCTATCTCATGCAATATGTATTTTCCTAATAAAAAGTTATTTTTTATATATTTGAATAATACAAAAGTAGGGTGAAAATCAGAAAAAAATGAATACTACTTTTTGTAAAACCCCAGAATTTTTTGGTAAAAATCGGTTTAAACTGAAAACAAAGGGGCTTAAATATAGCCTACACTTAGGCCATTAAGAGCTTTGAAAAGAAAAAATTAAAAAACCCACGTAGCAGATATAACTTAGAAACCAATTCACCCCTCTATATTTGTAAACTGCACTTTCTGTTTCTCAGATGTTACTGTTTATAGACCAGCTGTTGGTTTAGGCAGTGCTCACATTGAGTCTTTTTAGTTAGCTCTCTGTCTCTTATCCACACTCTCCTGCAGATTTTCCACTCATCTCTTCCAGGAGCTTGCTAGACAATTTATAGTCCCAAAACAGAAAGGTTTTGTCTCTGTTAGTAATTCTGATTTTGGCCGGATGCAACACAGCAGCTTCAATTCCTCCAGCTATAAATTATTTCTTCAGTGATGCCAATGCCCACCTTTTGCTTTGTGTTTCTGAGCAAATGCCTGGGAAAAAAATATAAAATAAATCAACCATTCCATGCCACCTCTTGTTTCTTCATTTTGACTAAAATTCTGTTTTTTTTATTTGATAAGGCTGGTAACACTGCTCCCTTTCCCCCAGGACGTTCTTTTTTCAGGCAGATTTCTGGGTGGCACCCTCAAGCTGTGCAGGATGTAGAATAAGTAAATAAAATAAAATAAAATAAAATAAATAAATATTGCTTGCAAATAAATTGTACCTTTCTTTCTGAGGGATCCAAAAGGATACTGCAATCACTTCACCTTTGTAGACACATCTGGGATGGAACCAGGCAGCCATTTAATTCTATACAAGAATTGGAGCTATAGAGGGAATTTAGGAAGGAGGAATGCAATTACCTAAAGTGGAATTTGGTCAAGTGATAGTGGTTACAGTCCCTTTTGTTAGAAAAGGGGGTCAGGACTTTGGGGTGGGGAGTTATGACACAGCTGTAAAATGGCACTTTTAGCAGCACAGTGCACCTGAGCACTACACCGAGACACTGGCTCTGTACTGATCCAGGGGAGCATGCTATGGACTAAATCACCAACTACTGTACACTTCCTGAAACACCCTGACTTACCACAACAGTTTCCCAACCTAAGCACTAACCAGGCCCAACCCTTATGAATGAACGAACTCACAGAACATTCAATTCCCATAGTAAGTGGGATTAATTTGTGTGTGTTGCGGAGCGGGGCGGAACCCTGCACGATCCACTCCCCTCATCAGCAACTGGGATTCCCTACAACTGAATGCTCTTACTAACTACTTTATACTCCCGTATTCCTAATTGTCACTATAAAGTACAACGTCTTTTTCATCAAAAATATAATCAGTGTTGTGATGGGTTGGATCACAGAAACCCCCTTGGGACTGCCATCTAATGTGCTGAGACTACTTCTAACCTGTTTTCCCTGCCAGCTTGGGACTCCAGAACCTTGCCAGTTTGAGCCAGACATGCTAGCTTGTTACAAACTCAGACCAGGTCCCTCAAAAGCTGCAGGCTAAACTGAAAACAGGTTAAGAAGTGTTCCTGTCTCCAAAACTCAGACACCCAGCTCCCAATGGGATCCAAATGCTAAATAAATCCATTTTACCCTGTATAAAGCTTTATACAGAGTAAACTCAAACTGTTCGCCCTCTATAACATTGATAGAGAGCTATGCACAGCTGTTTCCCCCCCAGGTATTCATACTCTGGGTTAATTAATAAGTAAAAAAGTGACTTTATTAAATACAAAAAGTAGGATTTAAGTGGTTCCAAGTAATAACAGACAGAACAAAGTGAATTACCAAGCAAAATAAAATAAAACACGCAAGTTTAAACCTAATACAGTAAGAAGCTGAATACAGATAAAAATCTCACCCTCAGATGTTCCAATAAGCCTCTTTTACAGAATAACCTCCTTCTAGTCTGGGTCCAGCAATCACTCACACTCCCATGGTTACTGTCCTTTGTTCCAGTTTCTATTAGTCTCTCCACCCCCAAAAGATACCTATCTATTGAGCCAGCTGAAGACAAAAGGGAGGGGTCTCTCAGGGGCTTAAATAGACTATCTTGTGGGTGGAGACCCCCTCCTCTCTCCTATGCAAAATCCAGCTCCAAGATGGAGTTTTGGAGTCACATGGGTGAGTCACATGTCCATGCATGACTCAGTTTTTACAGGCAGCAGCCATTGCCCACATGCTATCTTGAATGGCTCCAGGAAGACTTATGTGGATTGGAGTCTTCCAAGATCCATTGTCAGTTAAGTGTTTCTTGATTGGGCACTTAATTTGCACATTCCTTTCTCAAGAAGCGGACCAAATGCTTTACTAAGGCTACTTAAATAAGTACACAGCCAATATTCATAACTTTGAATACGAAAAAAACACATGCATACAAATAGGATGAATATATTCAGTAGATCAGAACCTTTACAGAAATATGTTACATGGCATATGTAGCATAAAACACATTCCAGTTCTGTCATCTACACATTCGTAAGCATATTTCCATAAAGAATTACGGGGTGCAACGTCAAAAGTGTTATTTCCTATAGTCTGGTTTTCACACACTTGAATTGTTGCCTCATCTTTTTCCATCTACTCCTCCACATGTGTCATATCCATTTGGGAAGACAATTTCTCCTTTCCCCATACAAGAATAGGGAAGGAATTAAACGTGCATTTTAATACTAACATCTGTCACATTGTGATTTCACTGATTATCACAGGGAATCGCTATGAGCCATGGATATGTGTGACACTAAGCACCCTTGTATTCATACCCTACAAACTATTGTAATAATCTTTGTAAAAAAAATATGCCTCGTGAGGTATCATTTGAAAACTAATAAATTACTGATCATTAATATTCTTATGATATATATGTACGGAATGCATATTAAGAGTCATGAATATATGCTGGAATTATAACTAAAGTCTGTGTGAACCAGGTATGTCAGGGTGAATTGTCTATCCTAAACAAAGGAATTTGCATTTACCTCAATTTACATACATGCAGTAAACAAACTGTGACCATTGGTGCCTTGGAGGGGCCAGTGAAATTGCTCAATCAGGGTTAAGTGCAAAGAACGGGACAGACGATCCCCCAAACTGGTGGTTATTCCAATAAGGAGATTCACCAAGCCAGCAACAAAACAGCTTCTACAATACCTTACTGGTTACCCAGAAGCCAAAACCGCAGCTCTCTTAAAGCTTCCTGGGCTTCTACCCAGACAGCCAAATAAAATATGATGAGGATTACTGAAAATCTTGTTAATCAGATATAAAGTTCTACCAATCCCAAGGGATCAGACACATTACCCACCACATCAATGAATATTTCAGATCTTGTCCTAATACACGCTTGCAGCCAATGCTTATTAACTAAACTAAGATGTATAAAAAAAAAGAAAAACGAGAAAGAGTATTGGTTAAAAGGTCATTACACATACAGATATGAATAAAGTTCTTAGGTCAGTTTCATGGTAGAGGGTGCGAGCTGCCGAGTTGCAAAAAGTTATTGCCAGAATCACGTCATCAGGTTATAGTCCAAATAGGTAGTCCATATATAGAGTTTGTTCAAATTCATCCATGAGAATTAGCAGGATACTCCAGCTAATTTTTGATATTATATTTTAAAGTGTGTGGCCAAAGGAAGTTCCCGCCCAGACAAGGAATGGAGGCAGACATTTACCTGTCTCCTGTAAATTAAGCATAATAGAATCAAAACAACAGAAGCCCCATTTGCATAGAAATCAGAATGGGGAAGAGAATAGCATGAGGTCAGCTTCTTAGTGGACACAGCAAGCAGAACACACAGAAGAGCTTCCTGTCTCTTGGCCATTGAGCTTTGGGAGATATAAGCAAGGGCAAAAAATCATTTTTGGGTATCCATTGCTCGACAGACACAAGGGAACAGAGCTCTTGCAAGCTGAGAAAGATGGGTCCTTCAAACAAGGGGGGGTTGAAGTCTCTGAAACTGAATAGAGGTGAGAAGCCTGTTTAAGCAAAGATCTTTTACCTAAGATGACAATGGAAGCCAGTGCCATGTACCTTTTTGGAAGCTCCTGACTGAAGGAAAGTTAGCCATGGCTGGGAAGAAGCATGACTGGTGATGGAAACCATCTTGAACAAAGGCTGTATCTTGCTAGATTAATTTTTAGACTCTTAGATGTGTGTTTTCACTTTTATTTGCTTGTAACCCTTTCTAACCTTATTCTTTTTACTTAGCATCACTTAACCTATGTCCTATTATTAATAAAATTGTTTTATTTTACTATAAACCAATTTACTGCGGTGTTTAAAGGGAAGGATGTATTAACCCCAGTTGAGTCAATAAGCTGTGATGTGTGTTGTGTCTTTAGAGGAACAAGTGAACCATATTATTTCTCTGAACTGTCCAGGGCTGGACACTGTAGAGCACATGGTTTTGGGAAAATTCAGGACAGGGAGTGGGCTAGGGTCACCCTACAAGTAGTAACCAAGGCTAGTGGAAGCCAGAGTGGGGCTGTAGATGGGCTGCTGGGGTGAGAACTGCAGAACCAGGGCTGTCTAGCACGCACACACACACACACACACACACACACACACACACACACACACACACACACACACACACACACACACACACTGACCTGCTTGCTGGTAGGCTGGTGGGAACAGCCCAGGTTGGGAGGTGTAACAGCAAAGCATTGCAAGACACCCAAGGTTCCATGGCAGGCATGACGCAGCCCCGCACTGGTCTGGATTTCATCCCAGAATGTGATGGCATATGAACTGGGTAAAGTTTGGCAAGATGGCACTTAGTGCAGGCAGGCTTCAGGACAGAAACTAGACAGTCTCTGGACCATTCTAATCTCACTGTGAAACATTTTTACATTATTGTAAATATGACACTCTTGGTCATTGCCAAATCTGGACAAATCAGATCCAATCATGCTCTAAAACAGCTGCAATGCACTGTTTAATTGTGTGGTTCAATGTATCTTGCATTGCTGGGTAAACATTATTATTCCCCATATTAATGATTATTATTACTACTACTATTGCTTTTGTTTTGTTACAGAAGGGTAATATGAAGCAGACAGAAGATAAGTGATTTGCACAAGATCACAAAGCAAGAGAGTGACAGGTGATAATGGATCGCGGCCCACATTTTTGAAGGTATGTAAGCATTACTGTGCTCAGTATTGTAACACCTAACTGATTCAGGAGCAAAAGTCTCATTTTCAAAAGGGATTTAGGCACTTAGTAGCCTAAAACACTTAAATACATTTTAAAATTTGGGCCCTCTTGTCTCCTGCCTCCTACTGCCCAGCGCTGTACGCAGTGCTGTTGTGGCTGTGTTGGTCCCAGGATATTAGAGAGACAAGACGGGTGAGGCAGTATGTTTTGTTGGAACAACTTCTGTTTCTCTCACCAACAGAAGTTGGTCCAATAAAAGATATTACCTCATCCACCTGGTTTCCTATCTCTTTACTCAAACAACCCTTCTAATTGTAGTTAGCATCCAGTGTGAACAGGGATTTTTTTAAAGTAATCTCTTTAGTGGAAAGTATGCTATAGTCTACTCCATGAGCATGTCTACAGAATAGTTTAACAAGTTAGTTTTTATTTCCCACTACTCTGTTAGTCTTTAAGGTGCCACCAGACTCCTTGTTGTTACTCTGACCTTGTCCTTCCCCATCCATGAATCTCTGCATTAGCTTCCACTCTCTTCTACATCAAACTTCAAGCTTCTCCTCAACTCTGCCCTTGTATACAACTCTAACTTGCCTCATTTTCTCCTACATCTACTCCTGATTTCAATTTAAGTTTTCCTCTTCTCCAACCTATGTGTTATCTTAGCCCCTTCCAACTCCACAACATCTTCCATGCTGTCCTAATGCTTGCAATGAACCCCCTACTGCTATATGCTAAAAACTTCTTCAATCTCCTTCACGAAGCATCCAAGCTCTAAAGGCCAATCCCCACTATTGTCTTGTACATTTAGTTTCCCTTTTGCTCTTAGACAGTATGTTTTTCAGAGCAGGGACTGGTTCACTGTTTGGCCCCCACCTAATACTGCACGGTGCCATGTACACTTAGAGTATTATATAAACGTTTAATAACAACTCCTTGATGTGCAGATTACAGACTACGTTATAACAGTGTTCTTCTGGAATCATGCTTGAAAAGCATTTCAAACACAGATACTGTTACTTAGGGTTTTTAGAACCCCCAACAGGGGTAACTTAACTATTTCACTCCAGGCGCTGTCAGGAATAAATCAATGGGAGCACAGCAATTCCATCTGATAAAAGATTTATGAAAGTAAGTGTGCTCTATCTAAAACTGCAGTTTATTAGATTTAAGCACACACAGACATAAGCAATAGGTTTAGAACATCCCAGATATTTACCTAACATCTGGAACCAGACTGCTGGCACTTAAAATTTAAAAGGTTGTAGAGCAGTTTTTAAACTAAGGGCTGGGGGAAAGCCAACAGGTGCGGAGGAGCACATGGTTCGGACAGAGACATCCCTTAGGGGAGGATCTACTAATGGAGACTCTGTGTCCTAGTAAGAAGGAGAGTATGGAAAATGATAAAATACAGGTAGGATCAGATGAGAAACAGTCAAATGAAAAAAAGTCTCATTCAATTACATCATGTAATGGGAGACAGCTAAAAGGTGACAAATTTTTAAAGTGCTTATATACCAATGCTAGAAGTCTAAATAATAAGATGGGTGAACTAAAGTGCCTCGTATTAAATGAGGATATTGATATAATAGGCATCCCAGAAATTTGGTGGAACGAGGATAACCAATGGGACACAGTAATACAGGATACAAAACATATCAGGAGGACAGAACAGGTCGTGCTGATGGGGGAGTGGCACTATCTGTGAAAGAAAGCATAGAATCAAATGAAGTAAAAATCTTAAATGAACTAAACTGTACCCTAGAATCTCTATGGATAGTAATTCCATGCTTGAATAATAAGAATATAGCAGTAGGAATATATTACCAACTAGATGACCAGGATGCTGATAGTGACTGTGAAATGCTCAGGGAGATTAGAGAGGCTATGAAAATAAAAAACTCAATAATAATGGGGGATTTCAACTATCCCCATATTGATTGGGTACATGTCACCTCAGGATGGGATGCAGAGATAAAGTTTCTTGACATTTTAAATGACTGCTTCTTGGAGCAGCTAGTCCTGGAACCCACAAGATGATAGACAATTCTTGATTTAGTCCTAAATGTAGCACAGGATCAGGTCTAAGAGGTGCCTATAGCTGGACCGCTTGGTAAGAGTGACCATAATATAATTAACTTTAACATCCTTGTGGCGGGAAAAACACCCGCAGTGGCCGAACATTGTAGCATTTAATTTCAGAAAGGGGAACTACACAAAAATGAGGAGGTTAGTTAAACAGAAATTAAAAGCTACAGCACCAAAAGAAAAATCCCTGCAAGCTGCATGGAAACTTTTTAAAGACACCATAATAGAGGCTCCACTTAAATGTATACCCTCTTGTGGACTGGTAACTGGTTAAAAGATAGGAAACAAAGGGTAGGAATAAATGGTCAGTTTTCAGAATGGAGAGAGTTGTGTCCCCCAAGGGTCTGTACTGGGTCCAGTCCTATTTAACAAATTCATAAATGATCTGGAAAAAGAGATAAACAGTGATGTGGCAAAATTTGCAGATGATACAAAACTACTCAAGATAGTTAAGTCCCAGGCAGACTGTGAAGAGCTACAAAAGGATCTCTCAAAACTGGGTGACTGGGCAACAAAATGGCAGGTGAAATTCAATGTTGATAAATGCAAAGTAATGCACACTGGAAAACATAATCCCAACTATACATATAAAATGATGGGGTCTAGATTAGCTCTTACCACTCAAGAGAAAGATCTTGGAGTCATTGTGGATAGTTCTCTGAAAACATCCACTCAATATGCAGCGGCAGTCAAAAAAGCGAACAGAATGTTGGGAATCATTAAGAAAGGGATAGATAATAAGACAGAAAATATCATATTGCCTTTATAAAAATCCACAGTATGCCCACATCTTGAATACTGCATGCAGATGTGGTCTCCCCATCTCAAAAAAGACATATTGAAATTGGAAAAGGTTCAGAAAAGGGCAACAAAAATTATTAGGGGTATGGAATGGCTGCCATATGAAGAGAGGTTATTAAGACTGGGACTTTTCGGTTTGGAAAAGAGATGACTCGGGGGGGCTATGACAGAGGTCTATAAAATCATAAGTGGTGTGGAGAAAGTAAATAATGAAGTGTTATTTACTCCTTCTCATAACACAAGAACTAGGGGTCACCCAATGAAATTAATAGGCAGCAGGTTTAAAACAAGCTAAAGGAAGTACTTCTTCACACAACGCGCTGTCAACCTGTGGAACTCCTTGCCAGAGGATGTTGTGAAGGCCAAGACTATAACAGGGTTCAAAAAAGAACTAAATAAATTCATGGAGGATAGGTCCATCAATGGCTATTAGCCAGGATGAGCAGGGATGGTGTCCCTAGCCTGTTTGCCAGAAGCTGGGAATGGGCAACAGGGTATGAGATCACTTGATGATTACCTATTCTGTTCATTCTCTCTGGGGCACCTGGCCTTGGCTACTGTCGGATTACAGGATACTGGGCTAGATGGACCTTTGGTCTGACCCAGTATGGCCGTTCTTATGTTCTTATGAACGTATTGAGTAAACAACAGCAGGTTTGCACTGGCCAGTTGCTCACCCACCATGGAGAAAAAGTGTCAGGAAATAGGTCTCTCAAAATGGCTTCAGAGGACTGCTGCAAAGTACACTTTATTAGCTAAATTTTTATAACTAACTTTTACAAAAGACATAGATCAGAATGACCCAACTGGATCATTATTTCTTCTAACTTTTAATAAGTTTTTAATATTAGAGGCGTTTAGACTCAAGGCTTTTATTTACTTAAAAAAAAAAATTTGATTAGCAAAAACTGCCAGCTACATTTTAACCTTGTTTTTAAAAGCCTATCTCCAAATTAACCCTTAACTATGCAGTGTTCTATTTCAATACTTTAGAGTAGCTAAGTACACATAATATGGTTGCAATTAGCTTAATCACATTCTGGGGTATACACAACCCTCAAATCCAGGGCAACAATGAAACCGTGCATGTGGACATGGCCAAAACTCACTAGAATAATACATTTTCAAAGTAATGCTTAAGGAGTTCACAAAAAAGAGTAAAGAATGAACATGGTAACACAACTACAAGGAAACAACTGTGAAAGACCACTTTACACCATTACTCAAATGATAGCTCCTGGGCTATGTGGAACTAGCGGCCCTGGTGCACTTCCTTGAGGGGCAGTCAATTAGGGGAATGCCTAGAGATTTAGCTGTGTGGCTAAATCCCCATCCACTGTATTAAAATTTTTCCTGCAAGATACTTTATACCAAAGACTTAGTGATTCCCCACGGGGGCACATTTTTTCACTGTATTCTCTGGTGGCTGAGATAATGCATAATGCTGGCATTGAAATGTGGTAATAATCAATCAGTCCCTGTGGCACAGAGATAAAAACACCAAGAAGAGCAAATGAACTGCAAACCATTATGGATAGCTCCATTTTGAAGAGGGGGAGAGAGGAGGTTATTTATTTCAGGCATTTGTATGATCCTGATCACAGTAACACTGTAGATGGCTTAGATAAATATCAACCCTCCCAGAAAAAGTTCTATCTAAGGGGAGCCAATGACACTTTAAGCACTAAGGATAGAGATGAAAAGGAGGCTGCCACTCAGCAAGTGAAGAAAGAGTTGGCACTTATGGAAAGTCTAGTACAAAGAGACGTGTCTTATACTGGGTTATCAATGTGGCCAGACTGGGGCTTTCGTGAATATCTAGCAATAGTGAATTCAAGAGGTGAGGGCCAGCTACTGAGAAGTCCTGGCCCGATCAAACCTCATTTATAGGATGGTTAACTTAAATGTTCAGGACAAGCACAGATTGGGTGGCAGGTCAGAAAGGGAGACAGTGCCTGGACTAGCTGTGCCCTAGGCTAATTAGGGCTTTATAGATAATAACCAGCATCCTGGCAGGAATGTGTGGTACAAGAATATTAAGTTCTTTCCGGCATGGCCTGCTCTTAATCAACTAGTGGAGAGAGCACTCAGTGTAAGTTCTGGGTGGCTTACCCTAGCCTAACGGAAACAAAGGCTTGGATAAGCCAACATTTTCAACAGAGAGAAAAGTCTTGTTGGGAAAGTAAGAACCTTCCTCCTTGTACTAAAGCTCTATTGCCAGAATTTATCTTAGGAGCTTGTGCCATAATTGCTGCCCAGCTTCACCTTCCTGTAATACTTTGACCTTTCCCCGGGACCCACATCTTGAACCACAGGTTTATGAGATTTTTGAAAGAGGAAGAAGGGAGAACAAGATAACTTATGTATATATTGTACATTCACTCAACAAATACAGTACTTAAACACAAAAACTGCCCTAACTAAAATCCACTTGCTGTCATACCTACTGCTAGTCTTGGCATGTGAAAGACTAATAATTAAGGCTATGTTTTAGTCAGGGGTATTTTTTGTAAAAGTCATGGACAGGTTGCAGGCCGTAAACAAAAATTCACAGGCCCATTACCTATCCATGACTTTTACTAAAGATACCCGCCATGACTAAAACTTGGGTGTGTATGTGTGCGGGTGGTCCGGGACCCCCCTAGGTGCAGGGGCTGGGCCCAAATTCAATTAATAAGAGATGTAAATGGCACTAACCAGCTTATCAGAGATAATTCATATATTATTTCCTTTCACTCACAAGGCATCTTGTGTAGGAAGCAGCCTTCCCAAACCTCTTGCTCTGCTGTTTGAAGACTGAGATGCCATTTAATAATTTTGCAATATTTGCCAGCAATCTCACATGGTAAATAAACAGTTACACATTCCTCACCCAGGGACAAATGTTGCCGCCTCCTCCATGGATGCCTGGGTCATTCCATGCAGCAGAACTGATGTAGTTCTATTGTGCAAAGTATGGGGCATGATTTGGGTGGGCCATTGGACAGGGGATGTGAACCCACTGCATGTGGTAGAGTTCAGTCATATTTCCTCACGCAGACTTCTTATCTAATCGAATAAACTATGCAAGGTGGAAGTGGATCAGTATCTGGTTTCATATATCATAGAGTTTAAGGCCAGAAAGTACCATTAATCACCTCATCTGACTTTCTGTATATCACTATTAAGTTTCACCCAGTTATCTCTGTACTGAGCCCAATAATTTGTTTGACTAAAGCATGTCTTCCAGAAGGGCATCCAGTCTTGGTTCGAGGACATCAAGAGATGGAGAATCCACCATTCCCTTTGGATGTTTGTTCCCGTGGTTGATCACTCTCACTGTTAAAAATGTATGCCTAGTTTCTAATTTGAATTTGGTCTGGCTTCAGCTTCCAGCTACTGGTTCTTGATATGCCTTTCTCTGCTAGACTGAAGAGCCCTTTAGTACCTGGTTTGTTATCCTGGATACCTTTGCTAAATTCCAACCCAGGTAATTATGTTTTGTCTTGAAAAATTCTTACTGCAACTATGTATTTGCAGTTAGTTAGTTAAAAGGAAAACTGATAACTCAAAATCTAGTCAGTTAAAGAAAAGACACAGAGAGAGGATGCTAAAAGTAGTTTCAGGTTCTTCACATGCTCCTGAGTCCCTCTTCCTGCCATTTTTGGGGGGTTTTACAATCATATTTTCCAATTTAAAAATATTTTTCTCTTCTCTTCCGCTGTTGGAAAGACTCACACAAATAATAGGGGAAACTAAGTAAGGCCCCAATCCTGCAAATTTATGTTTGTGCTTCATTTTAGGCTTTGACTTCAATGGGAGTACTTCTGTAAGTTAAGTTAAACACAGGCTTTAAGTTAAGTGCTATGCTGGATGTAGGGACATTGAAAGTGATTGCCCACAAAGTACAAAATCTGAAAAGAAAAAAAAAAGAAAAAAAAGAAAAAAAACACCCTAATCTCTTTCAGGTATAGTAATCTTCAGGGTAACATATAAGTTAGTAAACAACCAATTTCAAACAGAATTGTGATTAAAAGTTGACTGTGACCCTTTACATTTGCAAACCACTTTAGATCCTGGAGGATGAAAGATACTGTAGAAAAAAAAATTATGATTAGAAAGAATTTTTTTTTGGGGTGTTCAAAATAAATTATTTGATAGGGAACAATGTGCCAATTGGGAAAATAATTCCCCTCCTTGCTTTAATTTTTTAAGTGCCACTTTAGCACTTAAAAAAAAAAATACTCTAGACCTCTGTCTTAGCATAAGTTATATACTACACCTCTACCTTGATCTAACACGACCCGATATAACATGAATTCGGATATAACGCGGTAAAGCAGCACTCCGGGGGGCCGGGGCTGCACACTCCGGCAGATCAAAGCAAGTTCGATATAACGCGGTTTCACCTATAACACAGTAAGATTTTTTGGCTCCCGAGGACAGCGTTATATCGGGGTAGAGCTGTACTTTGCATTTTTTACAGTTTGTTTAACAAGGCTCAAGCATGGAACATTCACATTAGTACTAATTTCAGCTATGGAAAGGGCAATGATTTATTAGGCAAATGAGAGCAGCAAGGACTAGCTGGCTGTGTGAGAACACAAGGCAAAAGGGAACGTGTGTAAAGGCAGTTTGCTCCTTTGGCACGTCCCAAAGCACAAGATGGATGGAACCAATGATAGACCCGAGAGATTAACACTTCAGTATAGATTATACACACAAATGGTTGCCTCTACTGCAGTCCTTGAAATAACATCAATACCAACTATGCTCCTATGTGGGATAAACTGAACTTCGCACAACTATTAAGTTATAGTGAAAAAAATGTCTTTACATGAAACTTATCACTTTAAATCATGACTTGATGATATCTTAACTCACAAAATTCATATTGAGTCAGGATATAATGTTATAGTACATTGGAAATATCTTTGCCCTGTGAGCCAGGACTCAAAAGGCGGTAGGTAAGCTTTAAGCAGTAATCTCAGCATACCAAAAGAATTCAACACATATATTCTGATAAGAAGAAGAAGAAGAAGTCAACAGAAGGTTTTTATACATCAGACAGTCAAATTTCAAGAAGGACAGTTGTCTTCAACAGCAGCTGTGTAAATTAATGCTGTTAGTATAGCAAAATTGTAAAATAATGCCCTTCTCCTTTGAGTATTACATAATAATTATGCAACCATTTTAGGGCCCTTGGCATTTTACTATTACTGTCCTTAATAAGAGGCACTATTATAACCCTCTAAGTAGTTCTATATATAAAATTCCAAGATGTTCTTAAGCAGCCATATTTTGGGTGGCCTACAGAGTAGTGTAGGGAAAAGGTAGAATATAGGGTCCACAGAGGAGAAAGTTTACTGTACTCAAGGAGAGAGATGACAAAGGACTTGTCCAGTAATCTTTTCAGTAGGAATGGAGAGGAAACAATGGATTAAATAGTCAAACACTCTGATACAGCCTAATCCTGTGAGATGATATACAACCCTGCTGGGGCACTGAGCTCCTTTAACTTGCACTATAGTGAGAATTTACGATGCTCAGCACTTAGCAGGTTTGGGCCCATAGTAAAGTTTTTATAATTTATATACTTTTATATATTTGTATTTTTACATTAGAGATGGGCCCCGAACTGATCTGAATCCACCTTAATTATGAGGAATTTCAAATCCTGATGCAATCCAAATAACATATATTGGTCCTCTCTCTATAATCAATCACACTGGAATGCAAGATCTGAATGCTGTGTTGTTTGGTAAAGTTTGGCTCTAGATCTGAACTCTGTGGCGTGGGGCTCACCCGCAGTTTAGATTAAAAAACAAAAATTAAGAATATATCAGTCACTTCTGCTAACAGGAATGAACCTCACAAGAATTATCTGAACATGCGTTTAAGATTGTGTTATGCCATTTTCATTTGATTAACACTGATGTCCCCTACAAGAGTCAGTGCAATTATGGCCGTTTAAATATGGTCCTTCAACCATGTACTTAATTGTGGTTGGGAGAAAGTGTGGCTTATCCAAACACACGTACAGTTCCATTCTGAGCTTAGAGTTATGCACCATGTTAAAAGGACAGGGACTGAAAATGTTATTTTCATTGCACTGTGGTTCTTTCACATTAATAAATCACACCAGAGTTAGAATGCATATAAGGGAGCGCACAAGACTAAAGGCTCCCAAAAGGCAAACGGAACTGTCATTAGTGGATTGTAAATTATGAATTTCAGGCTGGGATTTTCCATTCATACTCAGAGTATGAAGCTTTCTGCCCCCTAAACAGTACAAAACAAAGTTATTTGTAAAAAGTGCAATGCCCCAAATTTGTTTCCAGTCATCTTAATTTAATAACTTTACCATACTAGAGAAGGAAAAGTCTGTGTGCTTGCATAAGAAAAGCAAAAAAAGAGTACATATTATTATTCTGATATAGATAATTCATGATGGATGGGATAGTGTGATAGAACGGTTTTATTAGCAAGTCCAGTTACTATTAAGGATGTAAATATCGGTTAAAAAAGTTAACTGGTTAAATGATTAAAATTATATCGTTTAATTAACCGTTAACCGAGGTAGCTCTGGCATAGCGAGGGCTGGGTCCGCTTTGGATGGCAGGCCTGGTGCGGCTGTGTCTCACCGGCTGGCCTGGTGCAGCTGAGTCCCACCAGCTGTCCTGGCGCGACTGGGGCTGGGATCCCACTGGCCTGGCGTGGCTGAGGTCCCGCCGGCCAGCCCAGAACGGCCAGGGCTGAGGTCCCTCTGGCCAGCTGCAGCCGGGGCGTGGGTGTCTGCTGCCTGCGCGGGGCCGTCAGGGTTAACGGTTAAGGTTGGTTACCAGGTAAGCCTAATGCTTACTGGTTAACCTTTTACATCCCTAGTTTGATAGTTTCTATCATTTGAATATTTAAGTAGGGTGAAATCAAGTACTTGACACCCATGTGTCAGGAATTTCACCTGCAAATAACTGTAGGCAAAAAACTGTACCCCAAATTATTTGTGCCCTTTTATCCCTCTCCCCCCCACTCAATAACAAAACAAACCAAGTGCAGAAACAATGAGCAGATAATTTGTTGCATTGAATTTTATAAAACTCTACAATTACCTAAAAAACCTTTTCTATATATCAGCGTCATAATTTTAAGGTCTAATATCTTGGAAGGGACTGAGCCTGAAACAAACACCTTTTATCTGTGGAAAGGGATAACAGCTTTCCTCAGGGATAACAAACCCATTTCCAGCCTTGAAGACTTATGAGATACTGGACATTAAACCTGTTGTTAGCTCAGGCCTCCATCTTAGAGCAGTGTAGTTGTGGGAAGAAATACATTTGGGGGAAAGGAGGAAATATTTCTCCGTGATATATATATATATTTTGATGGACAAAAGGGGAATGGCAGCTGTGTGAAAACTGCACACATGTTTGGAATATAAGTAGTAGTTATGGAGGCAGATAGATTAGTGGGTAGTGTCAGCTAGGCAGTCACATGGTGCTGCAATTTCTCACAAGGATCTCATCACATCATATGTAGCATAAATGCTGACATGCACATATTCTATCCAAGTCCAGCGTAAGCTTTACTTTTATAGACTAGGCTAGCCACAGAAATTGTTAGCTTCATTTGTAGTGCTGTACTTGGCAACTGGAGATCAAAGCAGGGCTGTGTTTAGAAAGAAACATTGCATGTTCAAAATCTTTTATCAAAAAACCCTGGTTTTACTGGACAGTAGTGAATTAAAGACAAAGAGTTGGTTTAATTTTAATTATGGGCAGGCACACCTGACCAACAGCTAGGGTAGGCAAGACAAGGCTACAAGCCCTGAGCAAGAAGCCTACAGTACCTCATATTCAGATTCCAATGTTATCTTATTCTTTCTGATTCTTTCTTCCAAAGCTGGATCCATCTGTAAGGCAAACAGAAAAGACATCCAAAATGTTTATTTATAAAATATACCCAAATTTGAAAGAAAAAAAAAATTCTCAATCTTCTTTTAAAAATAAACTAAATGCATTGCCCAGATACCACGGTGATGGGTGCAATATATGAACCCGAATAGAACAAAGGTCAACAGATTCTAGCTCTTTCAGACTAGCGGGGGGGGAGGGGGAGAGAGAGGAGGAGGAACTCCAAGTACAATAAAGTAACCTTTATGTTACTTAATTTTATATTACCTGAATTTTATTTTACTCTGCCCATAAATTTTCAATGTACCACTGTTGTTTATATTGCAATGCATGGGAGGGTGTGTGTGTGTGTGTGGAGGGTGGTTCACAGCTGGATGCTAAGAGTATTAGTACTCAGGAAGCAGTTGAAGTTTTGATACTGGAGAGGTAAATTCCTCATTTCCCACTCCAGCAACACTGTATTAGCTGTCCCATTGCCAACTCCCCCATTCCAATAGCTTCTCTTGTGGAAATGATAATAATACTCAATACACATTAGACTGAGGTTTTTGCTCAGATGAACAGCACAGGTCCATGGAAATGTCTTAAAATGGTTTGCGTTCTTTCAGAACTAACCCAGAGAGGTGTTATGGGCAACTATTCCTCTGCCCTGAAAGTGCACTCTTGCCTTGCTGCAAGGCTCTCTCTGTCCTTTCCCCAATATTATTCAGTATCTATATGAAGACACTGGGGAAGCTGGTCACACACTGAAAAATGTCAGCAATATACAGATAATACCCCACTGTATGTCTCCTTCACATCAGATGTAAACAGGACCAACTCTCTGCATTCCTAATCCTTAGCAGAGATCAACACTTGAATGAAGAGCAGCTGGCTAAAACTGAACCCAGGCATGACAGAATTGGTAAAGGTAGGTGCTCTGAGCACCTGTCTCCTCCATAATATTTCCCTTGATCTAAGGCACCTAACTGCCGACTGTAAAGTCAATATATAGCCTTGGGGTCCTCTTGCATATCTAAGTTCCTAAAGATGCTCAGACAGCTGTGGCTGTGAAAAATTATTACCATCTGTGAATGGCTAGAAGACTTCGGACATGTCTACACTACAGCTGCTACAGTGGCACAGCTATGGAACTGCAGCTCTGTCACAGTAGTGCTGTAATGTAGAAGCTTTCTACATCAACGGAAGGAGTTTTTCTGTGACACAATACATCCACCTCTCCGAGAGGCAGTAATGAGGTCAACAGAAGAATTCTTCCATTGACTTAGCTGCATCTACGCCGGGAATTAGGTCAACCTAACTACAGTGCTCAGAATTTTTCACAGCCCTGTGGGACGTAGCTAGATTGAGCTAATTTTTAAATGTACACCAGGCCTTAGTCCCATTGCATGAGTCACAGATCTAGCTACTGTAATACACGTATTTGTGACTTCCAGACTCTACTGCAGTTCATTACATCTGGGAATTAAGCCAGACAGACTAAAAAAACTAACCTGGTACAAAATGCAGAAGCCTGTCCGGTGAGCAAAACAGGCTTCTGTGAAAAGGCTCCGCTCTGCACACTGCGGGAGAGAGAACTCTCTCTGGAGCAAGAGGAAAAAACCTCTGGACCTCATGGCTAAATGCAAACTTCTCCTTAGTGTCCTCACAATAGCTCTTCACATAGTCCACACACACACACAGGGAAGGTGGAAATTAATTCTTATGCTTTTCAAGCTTTTCAAGCTACTTCTCCAGATGGAGAAGGGAGCAGGGACTAGGGGGCACTCAGATATCATGGTGGTGAGTCCCATAAAAGTACCTACGTAGTTAAATCTGTGTTTTTATTTCAATTACATCAGGCAAAATGTACCTATATGATTATTTTTGTTTTGACTGTTACCATAAACATCTCAATATCCCCTATTTATCTGATTTATTTTACTTATGTCTAGTGATTCTAGTTCATATGGCTACATTTGTGAAAACTCAGGGGATCACTGCTGTTGCTCCACTCCAGGCCCCCTCTGCTCTCAGCCCATTTCCTTGTGCATTAATTCCCCTCCACCTGAGGAAGGAGAGGGGAGCATCTAAGTCTAATACACAGAAATCCTGCAAATTTGTAACTAGCTTGACTCAGTCACAGCAATGTTGCCCAAAATAAACCTGGTCAGCCTGAAATTGCTCAAGCAGATGTGCGACAGGTTGCCCCCTTAGGATGCCACCTGATGTGCTGAGATACCACTGATACCATTATGCCAGCCTGGGTACCCTTTTTACCTGTCTTGCTTGAGCCAAGCTATGCTACTAAGCCTCCTCCAGCACACACACAGGCAGGGCCACACCAAACTGCAGGATGAAACAGACACTGAGATCAGTTCTGGGAAGGCTCAGCTTAAGGGACGTGCCCCAGCACTCAGGTGTCCCCCTCCCTTGGGGTGCAGACCCAAAGATAGGTTATGAAATCCGCTTCCTCCCTCAATGTAGAGGAAGGTATGCACAGCCAAGAAATAAGTTTATTAACTACAGAAGGTGAATTTTAAGTGAATATAAGAGATAAAAGTCAGAACAAAGCAGATTACTGAGCAAATAAAATGAAATACGCACGCTAAGCTCAATATACTTAAGAAACAGGTTACAAAATGTAATTTCTCACCCTAGATATTGTCACAGGTAGATTACAGAAAGTATTGAAAGGCAGCTGCACTGGCCTGCAGCTGGAGATTTCAGGTATATCCACTCTCAGACTGGACACCCTCCCAGCCTGGGTTCAACCCTTCTCCTGTCAATTCAGTTCTTGCTTTCAGGTGTTTTTCACTGTCTCTTTGGGTGGGGAGGCAGAGGAGAACCACGATGATGTCACTCCCCTGCTTTATATAGCTCTTATGTATGGCAGGAACCCTTTGTCTCCCAGTGGAAAAACAAGTGTTCAGATACAGAAATATCACAGGCCTACGAATTGGATAATCACATTCAGTAAATCATAACCTTTCCAATTTTATCTTACATAAGCCATCTTGCATATCTCAGTTATGTCATTCATATAATAAGCATATTTTCATAAATATGGAGTGAAACGTCACAAGATGTTATTCTGTTAACGCTCTCTGGCAAGTACACAGAAAACGCTTCTTCAAGATCCCACATTTCAGTCACCAGGTCTAATCAGAAGAGTTAAACAAGAATACATGTCTTTGGAACCAATGCATTGATCCTGATGGCTGACCATGGAGAAAACGTCTCTTACAAAGCTCCACTTCCCATGACTCCAAGTCTCAGTGAACCACATCTGCAACATTATGGAAAGGAAAGAAAGACAGAATGGGCATATCTTCCCTCTAATAAAGCATTCATTAGTACATGCTACAATTATGAACAGCATGTCAAGCCATAATCAAGCACCATCAGAGAACATTTAGAGTATGGCTATGACCAGGAAAGTAACTATGTCAAAATGACAATGGCAACTCCTTACTCTATAGATCTCCCTGTAAGCAGTCAGGCCTCCCCATTTCACAGACACAAACATAGTTGTATTTCCATTATCCTTGCCTAGCCAATACAGTACAGTGAGCTGGAATCTATTCTACTGCGCACATCAGCAAAAGAATCATCAGCTGAATTTTGAGGGCAGAATCTTGAGGCAGACAAAGCTCTGCTGAATTCTCAGATCCCAGTTGGAGTTTGCAGCACTGGCCTGGCAGCTTGAAAATGTTCTTTGGTTTATAAAATGGACTCATTTGAAATGGAATCACTGAGAGAAACTAACAATCAAATCCAGGAGTCCATCCTTCCACGCCTGGATAAGGAAGGAGGCGTGCACAAAGGTAGCTATGCAACATTTTTGCTTTCTTGACCTCGGAGGCTGCTGTGCATTACACCAGCTGACCAGAAGCCCCTATGGGCCATTCTAGTGGCCAGAGATTGTCAAAGTGCAGGAAGAACAAGACTGTGTCCAATGCACCATGGGTTAAGAGGCACAGTGTTCCTATGCCACTGAAGAATTCCTTCAAATCCTCAGGGAGTCCTTTCAGACGGGTTTAAGGTAGAAAGCAGGCTTTGTATTTTACTTTTCTAGGAAGTATTTTTTTAAAATGCCTGTAGTGGGGCGGCTGCCCCACTCCTGGTGAATTTAGGCTGCAGCAGGCCAGTGGGCCTGCGCAGACGTGCAGCCAATCAGGGCCAGGCTCCGCCCTATTAAAAGGCTGCTCAGGGAGAGAGCAGGCAGTCTGTCCCAGGCCTTTGAAAGGGGAAGCTGTCTCCAGAGGTGGGAGACTAGCACCGTGGACAGTACAGTGCTGGCCAGGCTCGGGGAACAAAAGGGAGCTCTAGCCCATAGCCTGCCAGGCTGCAGGCCCTGAAGGGAAGGGCCTAGTGGGTACAAGGGGCCGTAGGGGAAGCGGCCCAGGGAAGAGGACAGACGAGGGGAGAGAAGGAGGACAGCAAGGCTGCTGCCAGAGGGTCCCTGGGCCGGGACCCAGAGTAGCGGGCGGGCCTGGGTCCCCCCCTACCCCCCTTGCAGTACACCCAGCCATTGGCCATAGGAAGCGGCCATCATAGACTACGCCAGATCCCTGACAAGAGGGATTAGACTTTGGGGTGTGTGGTTGGACATGGCGGCTGGGGCGTAGAGAGACTGCTGATCAACCCCCCTCAGAAGGGGGTGTGGATGGACTGAGGGGCACTGCCAGAGGGCAGTGGTCCGGAAAAGGACGCTGCGAGTTGACGAGCAACGCGGGTCCACACGCCAACCAAGGGCGAGACAATGGACGGGACACCACCAGGAGAGGGCGCTCCACTGGACTGAGCTAATTCCCAGAGATAACCAGCAGGAGGCACCAGGTGGTGAGTCCCAACCCTGCTACAATGCCTACTTACATATAAGACCCATTCAAATTAACATTATTTGCCAGAGTATTTTGCACTGCATAGGTTCATTGAAACTATTTAAATGAAAAAAATCCTAAAAAATTGATTGAAGACCAAGTTATTTCCCCAGAAACCTGCCCCAATTTACCCTTCCATTTCTTTCTGAATTTTATCCTTCCCAACACTCAACTGCAGTGATCCGACAGGAACCCAGGATTTTCAGAAGTGCCCAGGCATTTAAGATCAGTTGGAAGATCAATACCTGCCTAGATACACTGGAAATCCTACTAGGTGCATGTCTACATCTTTCGGTATCTACATACCTTTAAAAATCTGTACCCCACTCTTTAGCTTAAGGCTGCCATTATCCAACTGGAGCCAGCTGACAAATGCCCTTCCAAGCACTGGTCAGATTTTGGGGGTGGAGGAAGGGTGTCACTTGGGAGCAATGTGAAGCACTTCAGTGCTTGCAGCCCGTCAGCCCAGCGACTCCTGCAACATGCTGCTACTAGAGTGTTGGCCTTTTCATGTACTTTTGAGCCAAAGGAAATTTTTGTTTGTGACAAGAAGCTGTTTGGCACAAATATAACTAACTGTGCTAAAACTAAAAACACTCCCAAGCTAAACACCTTACGCTGATCCTGAGTGACCATCATGCTCATTTTAGTCTAGTAATAAAAAATAGTCTCAGAGAGATGACTGTGAAATTTGTGCATGCAACTAACTACCTCAAGGCGGAGCTGACCCTAGGGGATGGCGAATCAGTACAAATGCTCCGGGCCCCACGGGCTAGGGCCACATGGGCAGCAGGTGAACCACTGGTTGGGGGAGGCTACCCCTAGCCCCACCCCTTCCACCAGAGGGAGAGTGCACCGGGGGGGAGAGTGCATGGCGGCAGCATCGCAGCCTCCCCAGCCCCAGGAAGGCGGGTGGTGTGGCCCCAACCCCCTGAAGCCCAGTGGTGCTGCTGAAGCAAGGCCCTGTGGGGGCCAGAGTATGGCCAGGGCCACACCTGGCTGTTTGCGGGAGCACCACCTCATCCAGCCTCCCCTACCTGCCCCCAGCACGTTTGGTCCTGGAAGCGATGTCGCTTCCGCCCCGGACCCCAAAGCCCTCTAGGGATGGCCCTGCCTCAAGGGCTAGGGAAGAGGTAGCTTTCCAAAAAAAGACCTTTGACACTGAGTGGAGGAATCCAAAGCAGACTGGCAGCATCCGTTCCATTCATCATCCAGAAAGGATGAAAGGGAAGTTTTTTCCCAATGTTCAGAGTAGAATCACAGTAACCAATTATAAACATGAGCTTAGAACTGGGGTTTTAAAAATGAATTTTTGCAACAGCAACTCACACTCTTCTAGTTGTAATTGTAACATTTATTTTTGTGCACACATGTACCGTTTCTGGTCAGGGGCTCTGGTGCAGATCTAGGCTTTAGGACATTTTTGGGACCAATGTTAAGGGCCCACCTACACTGCAAAATGAAACTCCATAAGGGTACAACTGTGCTGGAACCAGCTCCCTTTAGCATAAGTAGCTGTAATGTTGACTAGATCTTAATCTGGTAAACTGGTAAAGTTACATCCAAAGATTGGCAAGCACTGACCAAATATTTGTACTTCAGAACTTCATGGGCTATAAAATCTTTCCAAGTGGGCAGCAGAAGATGTTTCTGTGTTAAAACTAATTATTTAGGACTCTTACTACTTTAAAATATGAATTTCTTGCCTCCCATCCCCCCACTTAACAATACTAAGTTAAAAAGGATTTCAACTTTCATTCTGTAAATAGAGAAACTCTGGTGGTTGGATTTACTGAACAAGGTTTAAACCAAGCTTTTTTTTTTTTTTTTTTTTTTTTTAACCTGCTCACTCCAGTACAAGCAGAGTGGGAACAATCTTTCGGAGTATGACTAACACCAGGGCAAGGCCCAGAGTGTGACCATGTACACTAGAACCAGATGAATTTTGTTCCCCCCCCCCCAAGTACTTTATTATCTGAAATAATCCAGAGTAGCAACAGTTGAAGCCTTACAAGTGGGGAAACAGCTTCCTGGAGCTCACACATCATACTTCTACTCCTATAAAAGGCAAAACAGCAATTCATTTCAGAGATTCAGCCAGGTTGGATCTTTCTTGAGAAAGGAGAGGGGGGAAAATACACTTTAACCTCGTCACATGGATCTCTGACATCAGGCTACTGAACTGTGGTTTATGAGCAGATTTAAAAGCTACAGGCAAGAAGGGATAAATCCCAGAGCTTAAAAGTGCAATGTATAATTACACGGAAGCAACTAAATTAGATGCTATTTTACTTCCCAGGAGGCAAGGGAACAGCAGGGAAGGGTGTAAGTAATATAGTGAAAAGACAGAGAAGGTATTTACAAAATACATTTACCTACAGTTCTTTGTAATACTCTTTAGTTTTATTATATTAATCCAGGGGTCGGCAACGTTGGCATGCGGCTCGCCAGGGTAAGCACCCTGGCGGGCCGGGCCAGTTTTATTTACCTGCTGACGCGGCAGGTTTGGCCGATCGCGGCCCCCACATTGCTCGCCAGCGCCGCTTCTCGCCACCCCACATTGGCCTGGGACGGCGAACCGCGGCCAGTGGGGGCCGCGATCGGCCGAACCTGCCGCGTCAGCAGATAAATAAAACTGGCCTGGCCCGCCAGGGTGCTTACCCTGGCGAGCTGCATGCCAATGTTGCCGACCCCTGTATTAATCATTTCAGCCGTATAAAATATAGAGATGGGCCCATCTCATCACTCTAGATCTGACCACCTCCAACCACCAGAGACTTCTGAATCCAGATTTGAACTTTATGGTTTGGGCCCATCTCTTTAAAAAAAAAAAAAAAAAAAAAAAAAAAAAAAAAAAAAAAAAAAAAAAAAAAAAAAAAAAAAAAAGGTGGGTCGATGTAGGAACTCTGAACTTGCCGCACAAGGAAGGACCAGTAGTCCAACTGATAGCTGACAATAGCCAAGCTTATGATTCAGAAAATTGCATATAAAACCCTGTAAGGCAGCAGTTCTCAAAATGTGAGCCATAGAGACAAGAGCTGCTGGTCAAGTGGTGTCAGCACTCCTCCTTATTTCCAGCTGTCAAATTGCATTGAGAGAGGCTAAAAATACATTAAGTTCTTCCCTACTATTTTTCCATGTGAACATCTGCTGTAATTGCAGGGGTGTTATGTGGTCAGGAATGGGAAGGGAGGTGGTCTGCGCAATCAGAAATGGAAAAGGAATTGTGCACGAGACAATTTATTAAATTTCAGTCCATATAATGAAAAAAATTGAGAATCCCTGCCATAAGCATCCAAATTAGCAATACCATAGATGGGGAGGGATCAACTCGTGCCCCAAGATATGAAGACTTATGGCCCTTCTAACTGTGACCTGGTCAGTTTATAGTGGGTGCTATTTTTCTTATTTCTCTCAATTTTTAAAAATATACTAAGCTGAAGATCACAAATGAGAGTGTTTATTTGCCCCCTACTTAATTTATTGCTAGATTTGCCCTAAGAGCCTGAAATAGGAGATGGATGGACGGTGCTTTGGCTGCTACTTGAGCACCCTCTAGCTGTTTGGCATAATATTTAAATGTTTCTATATTTTTCTCACATACGTGGGCCATCGGGAAATGGCAGGGGTTGTCAGCCCTCATCTCAAAAAAAAAAAAAAAAAATGTTCTCATGGAATTAATCAATTATTTCTATGCCCTCACATTCTGCTTCATTTCTAGGTGCATACTGATTTATATAAACAAAACTAGAGACCCCCTTCCCAAGCTCTGGGCACCCAGCCAATAAATTTAATTTCACAGTAACATTTTAATACAATGGACTGTTCTTTCCCATGTATAATAAATATGATCCAATACATAAAATAACCCCCACTACTAACAACAAGACCTGCAATCCTTCCCAAATGCCTTGGGGGGAAAAAGGTGGGCCTTGCAGCATGCCCTGAAGGTTAACAGATTCCAAGCACTGTCCATGCATCTTTCCCAGATCAGACTCAGCAGGACGTAGCTCTCTAAAAGGAGCTTTCAAAGCCAAGGCCCCGGAGCTTTACTACGTCTTGATTTTTCTATACCTCCAATGGTAGGAAGGAAAGAACTTGCTGTGCCTTTTTGTGCACTTTTTCGTGCATTTCTGGCTCTTCAGTGATCCCCCTTCTAAAGATGTAAGCAAGTGTAGATCTCTCTAAGGAATTAGGCAGACCTGACCATGAATGCCTCCAGCACAAGGCATTTTGAGACAGGCAAGAGTTGTTCAGCCTGCCTTTTTCATCAAGGGACTTGGTGCTCTTAGCCCTCATTTCAGTCTAGAGGAAATAAAAAGCAGGCACATGTGCTTTCCTTTGAGGCCAAAAAGTGGACTGTTGTGTTGTTCACAAATAGCACAACCCGCAGTAGGATTTTACTCTGGAGTTCTGCTGCAGCAGAATTTGATGACTCAGCTAAAATAAAATGGTGATGGGTGGAGGGAAGGGAGAGAGAAAAGTAAGACACCCATCTTTAAAATATTAAAAGACAATTCCTCAAGGTGCCTTTGTAAAGCCTCTTTAATATGCTGTACCTGTCCTGTTACAAACCACTTAAACAGCCTGAAGTGCAGGATTTAAACTAAATGCCCTTAGGGTATCAGCTGAGAGAAAGGAAATGTTATATAAGGCAGAGCTTCAAAAACTCTCTCTCCTTTTTCCTTGTCTCCTCAAAGTGGGTATAATTTATGAAAAATTCATTCATATTTCCTTCTAAAAGAACTGAAATCTTTAAATGTTGATTATACCATATGCTATCTTATCTGCAAGTACTCTTTGTTAATCTAACAAACCTCTCTACAAAATTCCTTTTGCTGCTAATTTTTGTCTGACATTTATATTTTCAAAATCTGTTTTTATGCATTTCTAATTTTCCCATCATTGGTACCTGGCTCCTATTGTTAAAACGTTTGATCTTTTTTAGGGTATACAAAGGTACCTAACGTTCCACTCTGAAAAATAACTGTAAAAATGTGTTTTCAAAGACATATCTGCTCATTAGTGATCAAAAAAAAAAAGTTTGCACTCCCTCTATCCCTGCAGAGCTAACACAGGTAAGGGAGAGTGATCTGAAATTCCATTCCTTTTTGTGCATCAAACAGAATTATTTCCTAAGCACTAACTATAGGGTTAATCAGATACACTTGCACAAGCCTTGTGAAGGCAATGGAGCCACACATGTCACTGAAGACAATCTTTATTACTAGTATCAGGGAGTAGCCGTGTTAGTCTGTATCCACAAAAACAACAAGGAGTCCGGTGGCACCTTAAAGGCTAACAGATTTATTAGGGCATCAGCTTTCGTGGGTAAAAAAACCTCACTTCTTCAGATGCTTGGAGTAAAGTTACAGATGCAGGCATTATATAATGACACATGAAGAGACGGGAGTACCTCACAAGTGGAGAACCAGTGTTGACAGGGCCAATTCGATCAGGGTGGATGTAGTCCACTCCCAATAATAGATGGGGAGGGGTCTCACTGGTTCTCCACTTTTAAGGTACTCCCTTCTCTTCATGTGTCATTATATAATGCCTGCATCTGTAACTTTACTCCATGCATCTGAAGAAGTGAGGTGTTTTTTACCCACTAAAGCTTATGCCCAAATAAATCTGTTAGTCTTTAAGGTGCCACCAGACTCCTTGTTTATTACTAGTGAATATATGCAAGAAAGAAAGCATCCCCAGATCCCAGCGTGAATTTGCAGGACTAACAGTTTGAAAAAACATCTCTTAGCCTGGATGCCGTTCTCCCAGAGTCACTTTTCATAATATTTATTAAAAGGTTGCTTTTTAATGTATGTGTCAGATTCAGAGCTACAGCCTAAGTACACACAGTACAAGTCAGCAATGGGGAGAAGGTGCAACTATGGCATAAACTTCACCTTTACACTCTTAATCATGCTAACATTCTATACAGCACCAGTTCCCTTCTGCCAAGTTAGGGCAACCTAAGGGCTGCTCTAATTTTGACAGCAAACAGCTCCAGGAGATAAAAATGCAGCCGGAGATAAGCATGGCGCAGGAGCATCCTGGCTACGTCCCCATGGGTCCAACAACACCTCTGTGCACTGCCATACCAGCTGCAAAGAAGGGGAGTGGTATAAGAGCCTTTACATTGGCTCCATGCTTCTGGAGGACCACCTTTGCACTGATGACTTCCCCCATGAGTCAGTTAACTGAAGGTGGGTCCAGTTTATACTGACAATGCAGCAAAAATAACGGCACCACATACTAGAAGTTCTGGCCCATTATCTTTTGTGCAGCTAGCCAATGCAGATATGCAAAGGAAGTTGTTTAAAAGAAATACTTGACAACGGAGCATGCCCGTTAGAAGAATTAACTTCAAGGGCTCTAAAGTCCCAATTCAGGAAATAATTAAGCATGTGCTTAAATTTAAAGTACATGCTTAATTCTCATTGACTTCAGTAGGACATAAGAACCCTTCCTGATCAAGGATACTTGATCAGGGTCTAAAAAGGGAAAAATTGATTTTATTTTTTAAAAGAACAGATGTGTTAAAGTAATGTTTTTGCCATCCTAAAACATACTTCATGGAAATGGTAATGACTTCCTGAAGTAGTAAGTGTTAAAGGAATTAGACCTTTTATTAAACTGGCTCACTTTCCTGCTATACTGAGAGGGAGAAAAACCCACACTCTCTACAAAGCTCACTGAACAGCGTATAAGTAAAAATGGTTTCTATACTGACATCTAGTGAAGTTCTACAGTAACAAAAATAAACTCAACTTTGTCCTAACACTAAACACTCAGATTTTCATATTCACAGTGATTTATTAACTAATTAGTCCTCACAACACCCTTGGAAAGTAGTTGCTACATATTTGTAGAATTTTATGCTTTAGAATTAAACTATAATCCCCTTGAAAATATATTTGTATTTTGAACATTTTTTTTTGTTAAATAAAAAATAGTGTACATGTTGGCAGTGTCTCAGACACTCTGATGGGTACATTAAAATACCTAGAAAGATTAGATTGGGTAGATCAGATCTAATTACATTTAAACATAACTGGTAAAATTGCCAGTTGTCTCTCATATTGCCAGTAGGTGTTCTTATTAATTGGATAATTTGACTTTTTTTAAATGCAATCTATCTATTTATAGCAAAATGAAAGAGAAAAATAAATAGCACAAGGAAGACAGTGCCATACTTCCAATTTTTTATTATTAATATTAACAGTAGAGCCAAGCAGGGAGCAGATTCTCTCCACTCTGGCCATTATGCTATTTTTGAGCAGTAGAGGCCCAATACAGTAATCTTAGCTAAGTTAATACTTCCATTAAAGTTAATGCAAGTTTTGACTGACTAAGGACATTAGTCATAGGTAAGGCTGCAAGTTTGTCACGGAGGTCATGGATTCCGTGACTTTCCATGACTTCTGCAGTGGCCGCTGTGCCTGGCTCGGGGCAGCTCAGGCGCACCGGCCGCTGCTGGGGCAGTCTCGGCCCCCCGACCCTAGGAGCATAGTTTGGGCATGGAGGAGGCAGGGGCATGGGATGCGGTGAGGGGGGCTCTGGGCAGTGCTAACCTGGGGGTCTCCCCAGAAGCGGCAACATCCCCCTCGCTCAGCTGCTAGGTAGAGGCGCGACCAGGCAGCTCTGCAGACTGCCTTTGGCCAGAGTGCTGGCTTCACAGCTCCAATTGGCCAGGAACAGAGGGGACAGAGCACCACACCCAGGTGGCGTGTGGGTTACACCAGGCCACTACCACCTCCTCACTGGGGGAGAGAATGCAAATTCACCTTTCTCCTGCTCTTATCAGGCAGCTTCCTAGAGAGGTGAAACATGACATCACACCAGACCCTAGACTCTTTACCATTCTAAAAGCTAAGCTGCATTTTTGCACCTTATCAAAAAGATGCAGCTTACAACTGCCTAACACCACTCACAGTGGTACTGATTCAGCACTGACTCCAGGGGAAATGCGTCACCTCCTGAATCACCAGTGAAGCCGTAAATGACAAGTTCAGGGACAACTACTGGAAGAGAGTGACAGGTTCTCTTTTCCCCCCTCTCAATTGCCATTGTATTTCCAAAGGGTTTGGGTTCCGCTACTTCAGAATTCTACAGAACATTCGTCAACAGAAAAACCCAAATTAAAACCACAAAGAAACATAAAAAGTAAGGTCATCTAGACACAGCTCACTCTTAAAACTGTTAGAGAGATGAGGTAATCTCTCTTCAGAAGAGTTCTGTGTAAGCTCAAATGCTTGCCTCTTTCACCAACAGAAGTTGGTCCAATAAAAGATATTACCTCACCCACCTTGTTTCTCTGAAATCCTGGGACCAACACGGCTACAACTCTTAAAACAATTCACAGTCTAGGGACCGATACATCAGCTCTACATTTAAAGTGCTTCTGTTCTTGAGTTTTGAGCTACTCTCTGGTATCTAATGTTGTTGTCACTTGTTTTGCAATAACAGTCTGCCAAGTAAAATGGGTCCAGGGCTGTGTTCCTTCTAGCTGCACGGTTGGACAGCCACCCAGGAGCGATTCAAGTGCCGCCCAGTTGATAAACAGTGCGCACACATCCAGCAGCATGTGTTCAGGTGCCTCTTCCCCTGTTGCTTTGCAGCCATGTTGCTCTGTCCTGCTGCTGCTCTCGGGACCCTCCTGCTGGTTGTGCAAAGCAGGGGGGTACTGATGTCAGTGTCCCCCTCTCTTTGCCCCTGTACCCCATCTCCGCACAGCAGGGGATAGGGGACAGCTTGGCTCAGGATTGGAGCTGCAGCGGTCTGATCGGTGCGCGAGTGCCTTTCTTAAAGAGACAGTGCATGGTTTGAGACTTCCCCAACAGCCAGCTCTGTCTCAGAGAGAGATACACACACAGTCTCTTTCGCATTCACCTCCCAACACACATTTATATTATTGTTACTTCTTGGTACCTCCTGCAATGCACATATATTATTTGTACATTTATTCTCTTAAAGTGTGTTATTTTAGTGTTTTGCTAAGCATTTCATAATGTTTATTTCTCTTGCCTTAAATTTAATTCTTTGAGTAGTGAGTTCTAAAATGCCTAACCTGTCCTGGCTGAAGTAATTATCCCTATGGTAACTTTTTAAAAAAAAAATATATATATATCTAGATTTTTTTTGTTTCTGCTGGTGGCTCACATCCGCACATACTGTGGTGCACATAACAAAATTTATTCCGCACATGGATGGGAAAAATTAGAGGGAACATTGGTCCAGGGCCCTGCTTCAGGCTACCAAACAAGACAAATAATGGAGATACAGTGTGTGAAAGGCTGCTAAGCATCATAAGTACTTGAAAAAGACCAAGGGAAACACTGCTGAATATTAAATTATGCTTTAGCAAAAATGTGTTTTGAGATAAATTATATGCTAGGGGTTCATTTCAACTGCAATGGAAGAAGACTACTAATTAATTATGGAAGTGTAGTAGAACTCAAAGCAACCAACTAGAATTGTTGGTATTGCAGAAAATTTAACCACCTCAAAACTAACAGCATTATATATGCTGATGTTATTTCCAGCTAGCATGATATCCAACTCAATTTCTACAAGGTAATTTGATATGAACCTATTTTTGATAAAGAAAAAATAAAGCAAACTAATAAGGGAAAGATGTTTTTGTGTTTTAGCACAAGGCTGGGAGACCTGTTTCTATTCCCAGCTTTGTCAAAGAACAGCTTGGTGACCTTGGGCAAGTCACTTGACGCCCAATCTTTAAAAGCATGCACTCATTTTATGTAAGTGCACAAGCACACTCTATGTTCTGTGTCTGTACATCAAGGCATTTTATGTAGAAGTCAGGTATGAGCAGCAATGTCCACATACTTTTGTGTGCATATGTCTGAAGAGGTAGACCTTTGATACTGAAGACTTATCTAGGATCTTTGGTCACATTCAGAAAAATTACACTAGTGCAGCACTAAAAGTTTTGTAAATCACAAAAGCCAGCTAATTCAAAGCTTTAAGGCTCACACAGCAACCTTAACTCTACCCCACTGAGCATATGTATTATGATCAAGGTCTCTTGGTATTATTACACAGCTAGGGTTACCATATGTCCTGGTTTAACCAGATTGTTGTCCAGGAGGCTTATGTCTATTTTAGGTATTTATAAGGGGCATATGGCCTTGTCATTTATGTATCAACTTTTTAATCTGTTTCACTAGGGTGGTTCTGGTCTAGTTTTTCCTCTCTCCATCTACATTCTATTGGTGTCAGATCCAGCCATGCTCGTAAGACAAAGCCTCCTACTGCATTAACTACAAGTAGTCAAGCTTGGTGCAAGGAGATAACACAGGGTCAGGGAGGGAGCAAACTACTCCCTCCAGATTGCCCTGTTGGAAGGTCTCCCACTGTGATGCAGAGTAAGTTTTTAATCCTAAAGTGTAGCACCAGGGTAGTCCCCTTATCCTGAATAGGATTTGTTTACCACATTTTTTTTTGTTTTTTTGTTTTTTTCCAGTGCGACCATCACTGTTGCTGAGCTAAGGAGAAGCCAGATCAGAGTGAGGGCTTTCACTCCACAATAGTGTATTGGGAAGAGTTGCAGTAGAGCTGCTGACCTTTACAGGAGCAATAACCAGTGGAACCACATAGACCTGGCCCCAAAACTCCCTCCTGTGGCACACAGATGGTGTTGATCTCTACAGAGTCAAAAATCTTACCATCTCCACCACAGCTGAGAGGAAGGGCAACAGTATTAGTCCCTTTCTGAATTGGGGGAAAATGATGCACAATCTCAGCTGATCCATAATCCAGTGCATGGTATCATTAAATTCAATAAAAAAGCATCCAGCAAAGAGAGGGAGTGGCTCAGTTAAGCCCAGGAACGCCAAGGAAAGTGAAAGAATGATTCCTGCTGCTGCCATAACCTATGCGAAAGTCCAGGAGTTCAACATTAGTAGCTGGGCTCTAAACTCTGTAATGGGAGAGGGAAAATAAACAGACTTCCCCATCCAGACAATCCTTTTGGAAGAGCTAATGCTTGAACATCTGGTATGATTAACAAATGGAGTATGAAAAACTCCTTTCATTCCTCTGTCATGTTGCAGGTCAGAACTTACTAACTTGGATGATTCAGAACTGGGAACTAAAATGAGATAATGGGATCTAAGATCCCTTTGCTAATAGAAGCAAAGCTATCATAACAGTATCATGTCCCCCACCAATCAGGAGCAAGGCTACTGTACTAAAATATCAAACTACCTCAAATCCTCCACCAAATAGGCAATGCAATGCTTGAAAACAGAAGTATGTTTTAATTCAGTAAAATGCCTCTATTAAATACAGACAAATGGCTGACACAGCTTTGGGTTTTGTAATAAGAACTCATAAATTTGTACCTCTCACAAGCCCTTTAAACCACCAAACAACATTTTAATGTGATTTTTTTTTAAATGACTTACAGCCAAGCTCATTAATGAATTTAGTCTCTGAAAAATCAACTTACACCAAGAAATTAGCTGATGTTTGTCTTCATTAGACTCGAGAGTCAGGCCAACCTGACCTGCTTAAGGAGAAAGAAAAAAAAATGAACAGCAGTCATCATCAATCCCCTGCCACACAGCGTTCGTGTGATTAGCTTGCTGAAAACCAATTAAAAACAAGCAGCACAGATAGATGAGAAGACTTAATTATTCTTCAAAGTTCAGTGACAGACAATGCAATGACTCTGTTCCCTAGCTGACAAACTGAAGTTATTTTCCTATCCCCCAAGCCCCCACCAAATAGGGAGTGTTCAGACAAAAATACACAGATCTTTTTAAACAACCTGCTATGAAATTAAGGGACAGACAGGCAGAGAAAAGCTCTTTCCAGAATCTCACTGTGCCTCAGGGAAAAAACAACATATAGTGGAATAATTCAAAGAGACCCCCCACTTCTCTCCCACTGCCTATTCATCAATACTAGTTTGCTGACTGAGCATCCTGGTAACAATCTTTAGTGTACAGTGCTTCTGCATGTATAAAAAAAATTAGATTTAGTTAGGCAGTGAATAAAATATTTATTTTATATCAATGGATTGCTAAAAACATTGAGTTATAAGTTATTCAAGAGTTATTATATTATTATTTTTAATTTTAAGTAAACTATGTTGGTGAAGGGAGTTGGCCTATTTGAATTCCAGAAGGTGAGTCGAAACCTACATGGGACAAAAGGCTCATCTCCTCCACAGAACTCAGAAGAAAACTGATTGCATGGAACAAAAATAAATAAATAAAATGAAAAAGCAAAAATAGAGATGAAGTGTGTTGGGCTGACTTTGCTAAAGAATGAAGTCCTCTGTTTATCTTAGGGACAAGCTGTAGTTGCATGATCTTCCCCCGCTTCACCCCATCCACCTGCCTAAACTCTAGATCGGGGTAGGCAACCTATGGCACGTGTGCTGAAGGCGGCACACGAGCTGATTTCCAGGGGCACTCAAACTGCCCAGGTCCTGGCCACCGGTCCGGAGGGCTCTGCATTTTAATTTAATTTTAAATGAAGCTTCTTAAACATTTTGAAACCTTATTTACTTTACATACGACAATAGTTTAGTTATATATTATAGACTTATAGAAAGACCTTCTAAAAACATTAAAATGTATGACTGGCACGCGAAACTTTAAATTAGAGTGAATAAATGAAGATTCGGCACACCACTTCTGAAAGGCTGCCGACCCCTGCTCTAGGTAGATGCTTCTAAATATGAGAAAGACATTCAGAAGTTAGCCACACTGCTGAGACTTGCCTGCAAGAAGGTATATTGTGATGGTAGCTTTTAAGATGTGGATATCTATTAGGAACTGAACTGACACAAAACTTATAATGGCCTTCAGTCACTCTCCTGGGCTGGATCTGTACCAGTGACAGAGATGAAAGGCGCCATATGCTACTAATGAGCTATTTCAATCCCATAGGTTTATAATAACCCATTGACTTACTACCATAATTCATTGATTTCCTATGAACAAAATGCGTTGCTGAGACACAAAAATAGAGGGCCGGAGTCTTAGATGGTTTAAATCTACATAGCTTCACTGATTTCAATTCCCTTCTCTGCCAGCTAAATCCTAATGCCAAGCCTCTAAAGAGAGATTCTTGTGTAGTTTCATTATACACAAAATGTGTACAAAGTGCATTTTCTAACACATCTGGAGGTCTTCAAAGGAAGAAAAAAAAAGGGCAGCTCACAGAAAGGAGGCAACAACTATCAGAGCAGCTAGGAATATGCCTGCTGGCAGAAGAAAAGCTGGAAACTTACAAAACACTGTTGCTATCATATGTATTTTACATTGTAATAAAATATTGACATTCCAAACTCCATGATTAGAAAAAAAAATTGGTTTCATCCATGTATTGTTGATGCTACTGACTTGCAATTAAAGATTTGGTCTTATCTTCATTTTACCTGCTGCATTTGTTTTACAGGAAGAACGCACATGAAACACATTTTCCAAAAAAAAATGGAAAGTGACGCACAGATCATCATACATTAAGTACATTGCTGGGAATATTTATTTTCCAGTAAGAGAAACAGGCACTGCCTGCTTCAAGGATATTGCCAGAGTCTGTAGTGCACAAAAATCCAGACTAGAATTTACATATGACTATCTCAGGAAAAAACAGTAACCACTAGATATAAAGCTTACAAATAGTATCTAACGGGCAGTCCCTATTATAGTCTGATGATTCATTCGGGAAAAGGAGAAACTCCCAGACTGGATTTCTGGTCCCTCCTGAGATGCATGCTGGATTTATACCTGTTGAGATTCCCTCCGAGACCTTTTCCACTCCACTTACCCAGAACACCTCATCTGGTTCTGAGCGAACACTTTATCCAATACTCTGGAATCCAAAAGCTTGGTTTGAATCAGGTCTTGTCACTGAGGTGTCTTTATTGACATTTCATAAAGCTACACATGAGGTGATCATGCCCAAATATCAGGAGGTGAGTTAGGGTGCCCCACAATTCCAAAAGCACATAATACATGAGATTACAGATGCAGACTAAACACATATACATTACATAAACAAATCCTGAACTGTCCATAAGATACAAAATATGCTAGTAAACAAAGCTGCAGCTGCAAACTTATCACACATTACTCTCCTTACCATTTCTTTATCTACTAACTACAAGTTTGTTACAAGGTCACTTGTGAATTAATATTTTGTCCACTGTTAACCTCTGTTTCCTTACTTCTATTCTCTTTCACTGTCCCTGGCCCTGATCTAATCCCAAAGGGACTGGTCAACTTTGTGCTCCCATTTCATCCTTATCGGTCTCATCCTGACCCAAATCACTGAATGGAGATTACTTGAGCAATTTCTACCTGAAATAATAATTTACACTCAAATAGTGCCTTCTATATGAAGATCTGAAAATACTTTAAAAACATGTGAATTAAACTCTGAAACCTCACTATGAGATACAGCAGCATTATCATCTCCATTTTACAGATGGGGAAATTGAGACTCATTGAAATTAAATGACTTGTCCAAGTTCATAAAGGGATTTTGCTGCACACTGGGAATAGAATCCAGGAGCCCAATTCTTTCTGAACAGGATATAGGTAAAATACCTATTAAGGTCAGTAGGGGTTACTTAAACCCTGCCTGGATGAGGACCGAGAGAGATCATGGGGCCTACCTGTGGTCTCTTGACTCCCATTCCTGTGCCTTAACCACCAGGTTGAATGCCAACAACAGGGACCCCAACAATAGGCTGAAGCCCTAAAAATGAATGGGACTAACCTGAATATAGGCACACTGCAGTATTGCCAACCCTAAGGGTTCAAAAATAATGAGTCAGCCCCCCCAAAATCATGTAGTGGCTTAAAATTTTAAAATATGGTAAATATTTGGGTGTTTGTCTTTGCCTTTGGACAGTGATTCTCAAACTTTTGTACTGGTGACTCCTTTCACACAGCAAGCCTCTAAGTGCGACCACCCCTTATAAATTAAACCCCTCTTTTTACATTTAAACACCATATAAACGCTGGAGGCAAAGCAGAGTTTGGGGGTGGATGCTGCCAGCTTACTCTTCCTTGTAATAACCTCACAACCCCCAGTTTGAGAACCCCTGCCTCTGAATTTCTGAGCCCGTAGGGGTCATGTTTTCCAGCTTTTCGCCACAACCATGAGGGCTAGAATTGTCCTTTTGTAAAATTAAAGCTGAAATTCTCATGTAATCGCTTGACTCCAGGAGCTGGGCTTTAATAACAACAAGTATTGTGAGACTCAGGCCATGGCTACACTCAAAACTTCAAAGCGCTGCCGCGGCTGCAGGTACTCCACCTCCACGAGGGGATTAGCTTACAGTGCTGGGGCACCGTTTACACTGGCGCTTTACAGCGCTGTAACTTGCTGCGCTCAGGGGGGTGTTTTTTCACACCCCTGAGCGAGAAAGTTGCAGCGCTGTAAAACGCCAGTATAGCCATAGCCTCACAATAAAGTCCTAAGAGTTGTCAATAGCACAATAACTTATTGGAACAGCCTACAAGTCATCTCTAATCAACGGCTAAATGCAACTCAATTGGTCAGAGGGATTAGCTGATGGGCTCAAAGCACTGCCCTTCTCCCTGGAGCTGAATGCACTGCTTCTGCACTTGTACTGCTGATCACTGCCTCCCCTACTGGTTGCCTGCATCGGAAAATGGCTTTTCCCTCTGGGGAGAAGATGACAGAACACACATGTGACAGATGAGTAGAAACATTGCTTAATGCACTATTGGAAGGCACTCAGATACAATGGTGATATACATGGTATAAAAACCTATATAGAATAGAATGGGGCATTTGGAATCAAAGCTGGATCTCCCGCAGCACAGTGCAGTAACTAAATGGCCAACAGGACAGCTGTGAAAAGACATTCCTATGTCTCCTGTTTCGATGGTCCAAAATTTGATCTTCAGAGAAGGTATGTCATGGTTTGGATGGCTACAGTACCTGTCTATTAAAAAACATTCCGGTTCAAATTCCTGTCCTTACAGAAAAGTTTCCTGGAATTTAATAGAGAAGAATATTTTTTTTCTATAAAGTTTTTGAAGGATTCAACGGAATTCTATAGCTGGAATAAGTTTCACTATTAAATTGAATATATTGGTTGGAATAAAAATGATATAGAAAGGATCTCATTTTCTATTGAAGTCTATACGGTTTTTAGAGTAATTTCTATACAAAGCTATTGCTTTTGCTCCATTAAATTCTATAGGACTTTTGCATAAAGATATTTATTTTTCTATAAGCAATTTTGCTTTGTATCTAATCTTCCCAGAAGTGGGAATAATTAGGCAACCTAACAGGAGTGCAATTTAAATGTTATCTGGGTTTTTATTGCAAAAATTACTAGTGCGTCAATGGAAGTTTTCTTTTCTGAAGGCCAAATCCTCAAGTCCCTACTCAGGCATAACTCCCATTGGTTTCAGGAGGAGTTTGCAGGATTATGGACCTCAACATATGGCCCACGGTAAATAAACAAATTGGAATGTTCAGTGTACTGACATAATGTGAGTAATCTAGTTATCTGACTCCTGGGTAATTTAAACGGCTCAGCTCATTCTAAAACATGTTTTTGCTGAGGAAAAGGATGGGCTTTTACCACTCTCAAACCCAAAGAAGTTACTCTAAATAGCTATAACATCTGTTGTTGGGACATTGTCAGTTCAATGGCTGTTACACACGGACATTACTGTTCAGGCCATCATTTTAGCTAGCATGGCAATACTTTTATCAAATGCAAAAATGTCACACACTAACCTTCTTCCCAACTCCTGGTATCGGACAACAAGCTAGAAAGGTATTAATAACTTAGGAATGTCCTTAATGGGGTCTTCTGTTCATTAAACCATAACAGTGAGAAAAGAAAGTGGTGCTTAGCTGCATTATTCTTGCAACAAGGCCAGCTGCTCTACTGCAGGCTCCTCTCAAATACTGTTGTGGAGTGAAAACCCTCTCGCTGATCTGGCTGTCAGTTAGACTCATAGACTTTAAGGTCAGAAGGGACCATTATGATCATCTGGTCCGACCCCCTGCATGCTGCAGGCCACAAAACCGTCCCTACCCTTTCCTTGACTCTGCTGATGAAGTCCCCAAATCCTGTGTCTTAGTGACTTCAATTGGCAGAGAACCCTCCTGCTAGAGATCCCTGCCCCATGCTGCGGAGGAAGGCGAAAAACCTCCAGGGCCTCAGCCAATCTACCCTGGAGGAAAATTCCTTCCCGACCCCAAATATGGCGATCAGTAAGACCCCGAGCATGTAGGCAAGAGTCTCCAGCCTGACCCTTGTTAGCCATTATACTGTTTACCTACCATTGCTTGGTATTCCTCAGCTAATATGTTTTACCATTAAACCATTCCCTCTATAAACTTGTCTAACTTAATCTTAAAACCAGACAGGTCCCTCGCCCCCACCGTTTCCCTCGGAAGGCCGTTCCAATATTTCACCCCTCTGACGGTCAGAAACCTTCGTCTAATTTCAAGCCTAAACTTCCCTACGGCCAGTTTATATCCATTCGTTCTCGTGTCCACATTAGTACTAAGCTGGAATAATTCCTCTCCCTCCCTTGTATTTATCCCTCTGATATATTTAAAGAGAGCAATCATATCCCCCCTCAACCTTCGTTTTGTCAGACTAAACAACCCGAGCTCCTCCAGTCTCCTTTCATACGACAGGTTTTCCATTCCTCTGATCATCCTAGTGGCCCTTCTCTGCACCCGTTCCAATTTAAGTTCATCTTTTTTAAACATGGGAGACCAGAACTGCACACAGTACTCCAAATGAGGGCTCACCAGCGCCTTATACAACGGAAGCAGCACCTCCTTATCCCTACTAGATATACCTCGCCTAATGCATCCCAAGACCGCATTGGCTTTTTTCACCGCCACGTCACATTGTCGACTCATAGTCATCCTGCGGTCTACAAGAACCCCTAGGTCCTTCTCCTCTTCCGTTACTTCTAACCAATGCGTCCCCAGCTTGTAGCTAAAAAGTTAGCTCAGCAAGAGTGGTGGTCACACTGAAGAAAAAAACCCGGTAGACAAACCCTATTCAGGATAAGGGGACTACCCTGGTGCTACAGTTTAGGATTAAAAATTTACTGTGCATCACCGAGGGAGACCCTCCAATAGAGGTGCCCAAACCATGCCTAACCAAAGGCTGCATTAGAAAATTGCCAAGAGACCAAGTTACAGTACCTCTTGTCACAAAATGGAGAAGATTGTACTCACAATGAAGCAGCTACAATCAAAAGTGGAACCAACAGAGCCTACAGCTCTTAGTATGCAATGCTCCCATTCACAGTATCCTGGCCATATGCACTTCCATGTTGAGATAAAGGTGGGAAGAAATGAGCTCCTGGATTTTATTCCCAGCTCTGCCACAAAGTCCCTATATGAACGCAGCCAAGTTACCATATATACTCGTTCCTAAGCCCAATTTTTTTAGTAAAAAAGGGAAGCACCACAGAAGGGGGTCGGTTTATGAACGGATATAGAGAGAAAAAGTGGGACACAGCCCTTCCCGCCAACAGAGGGAGCAAGGAGAGGCAGCAGAGCCAGAAGGGAAGAATCAGGCCAGAGTCTCTCTGCTTCTGGCCATGCTGCTCTCCCCCCAGCCTCCGAAGCAGCTGCAGCTCTGGGGCTGGCAGGCTGCAGCCGTGCCGCTCGGACCCGCCCCCGAGAGCAGGCTGTGGCTGTACCGCCTGGCCCGCCAGACCACGCTGTGACCACGCCGCCCGGTCCAGCCTGCTGGAACATGCTGTGGCTGCGTCGCCCGGTCTGGCCCACCAGAGCAGGATGCGGCCATGCCGCCAGGTGTGCTGGAGCAGCTCCAGCCAGGCCAGAGACATCCTCCCCTGGCCCTCCCCAGATAAGGTGGGAAGGAATGGGACAGGGAGAATGTGGGGGTCCCAGGCTAGGAGTGGGGGGGGGTCATGTGGAGGGTGGTCACAGGGGTTACTCCCCTGATCCCCAGCTTCTCCCCCCCAAAAAAATTTCCCCACCAATTGCTGTCCCCCAATGCAGGCACAGCTGTAAGGCTGTCCTTCAAGAACCTCTTGCAAAACCTGATACAGGACATATGTTGGAGGTGGGACTGTACCATGCAGAGCTTCAGAGTCTCTGGGTAGTGCTGCCTCCCAAAGGACAGCCCAGGAAGGTGGTGTTTGACCCCAGGGTCATCTAAGTTATAAGGGCTTTTCCAGGGCCTAGAGCAGCCAAGGATTGGAATGGAGCTAAGGTGCTGTCTAGCTACATTAACCCACCAAGTTCTGTTCTTCACCTCTTAAAATAATCCAATGATTTTTACAAAAAAGTGCCATGGAATCTTTAATGATTACAAAGGGTTAAAAGCTCATTTCTGCATCTCACTAGAAAGTCAGCAGCTGAATGACTCCGAGCACTGCTATGACACTCTCTACGTCAAAGTAGCACTCTGGAACCACCATATTCATCAGGGTGATACGAGTATGATATGTTTTGTATAAAGTATATATTGTGAGGTATCATTTTAAAAGTCTTGATCTGTTGAATATTAATATCCTGTTGGATTGTATGTACTATCATTGTATGTGAAGTTATGAAGCATTACTGTTTGTGGTACTGAAATATGTTGTGAGGTTGGGAACACCCACAACCATCCTTTCAGTTACACAGGAGTAGGCATCAATAGTCAGACAGCGTTAATGGCTCATCAACACCCATCAAGAAAAGAATCCACTATCCTAGAGACTTCTCAGAGAGTAACTCACATCACAGCAAAGATCTTTCCAGCAAGCTGAAAGGAAATATAAGAGAGACAGTGACATCATCACGTGGCCACTCCCCGCCCCCAACGCAACACCTGGAGGACAAAGACTTTCAACTGCAGAAGAGTGGTCCCAGTGGCCTCTCAGAGTTGGTAAGACAACTCCCACCTGTTTATGCTCTCTGTATGTGTGTATATATATCTCCTCATTATATGTTCCATTCTATATGCATCCGAAGAAGTGGGCTGTAGTCCACGAAAGCTTATGCTCTAATAAATTTGTTAGTCTCTAAGGTGCCACAAGTACTCCTGTTCTTCTTTTTGCGGATACAGACTAACACGGCTGTTACTCTGAAACTTGTCATTATGCAAGGCACTGCATTTAGCCGTATGGAATGGAAATCCATCAACCTCATGAAAAAACTCGTACAGATACAGACAGACATCATCTTCCTTTCCAAATGCAAGCAGATGGACATCATACCAAAAGGACTAAAGGTAAAAAATCCATTACAATCTACATATCACACAGACTATGCTGAGAGACTGTGTCACACACTCTCAAAGAAACTGCGAAACCACCTGATCAGCATCCTATACAGCAAACAGGGAAAGATTAAGAATGAGCTCTCAGAACTGGATACTCTCATAAGAAACCAACCTTCCACACAAACTTCCTCATGGATAGACTTTACAAAAACTAGACAAGTCATTTACAAGACAAACTTTGCCTCTCTACAAAGGAAAAAGGACACTAAACTATCTAAACTGCTACATGCCACAAGCAGCCACAACAGTAGTTCCCTTAACCCACCCAGCAATATTGTTAATCTTTCCAGCTATACTCTTAGCCCAGCAGAAGAGTCTGTCCTATCTCGGGGCCTCTCCTTTTGTCCCTCCAGACCCATGAATATGATACAGTTCTGCGGTGACCTAGAATCCTACTTTCGACGTCTCCGACTCAAAGAATATTTCCAACATACCTCTGAACAGCATACTAACCCACAGAATCCTCCCTACCAGCACTACAAAAAAAAGGATTCTGCATGGACTCCTCCGGACGGTCGAAACAACAGACTGGATTTCTACATAGATTGCTTCCGTCGACGTGCAAAGGCTGAAATTGTGGAAAAGCAACATCACTTGCCACATAACCTCAGCCATGCTGAACACAACGCCATCTACAGCCTCAGAAACAACCCTGACATCATAATCAAAAAGGCTGACAAAGGAGGTGCTGTCGTCATCATGAATAAATTGGAATATGACCAGGAGGCTGCTAGACAGCTCTCTAACACCACATTCTACAGGCCATTATCCTCTGATCCCACTGAGGATTACCTAAAGAAACTACACCATCTGCTAAAAAAACTCCCTGACAAAGCACAGGAACAAATCCGTACAGACACATGCCTAGAACCCCGACCAGGGGTATTCTATTTGCTACCCAAGATCCATAAACCTGGATATCCTGGACGCCCCATCATCTCAGGCATTGGCACCCTAACATCAGGCTTGTCTGGTTATGTAGACTCTGTCCTAAGACCCTACGCTACCAGCACTCCCAGCTATCTTCGAGACACCACTGACTTCCTGAGGAAACTACAATCCATCGGTGATCTTCCAGAAAACACCATCCTGGCCACTATGGACGTAGAAGCCCTCTACACCAATATTCCACACAAAGATGGACTACAAGCTATCAGGAACAGTATCCCTGATAATGTCACAGCTAACCTGGTGGCTGAACTTTGTGATTTTGTCCTCACCCACAACTATTTCACATTTGGGGACAATATATACCTTCAAGTCAGCGGCACTGCTATGGGTACCCGCATGGCCCCACAATATGCCAACATTTTTATGGCTGACTTAGAACAACGCTTCCTTAGCTCTCGTCCCCTAACACCCCTACTCTACTTGCGCTACATTGATGACATCTTCATCATCTGGACCCATGGAAAAGAAGCCCTTGAGGAATTTCACCATGATTTCAATAATTTCCATCCCACCATCAACCTCAGCCTAGATCAATCCACACAAGCGGTCCATTTCCTGGACACTACTGTGCTAATAAGCGATGGTCACATCAATACCACCCTATACCGGAAACCTACTGACCGCTACACTTACCTACATGCCTCCAGCTTCCATCCAGGACACACCACACGATCCATTGTCTACAGCCAAGCTCTAAGATATAACCGCATTTGCTCCAATCCCTCGGATAGAGACAAGCACCTACAAGATCTCTATCAAGCATTCTTAAAACTACAATACCCACCTGCTGAAGTGAAAAAACAGATTGACAGAGCCAGACGAGTACCCAGAAGTCACCTCCTACAAGACAGGCCCAACAAAGAAAATAACAGAACACCACTAGCTGTCACCTTCAGCCCCCAACTAAAACCTCTCCAGCGCATCATCAGAGATCTACAACCTATCCTGAAAGATGATCCTTTACTCTCACAGATCTTGGGAGACAGACCTGTCCTCGCTTACAGACAACCCCCCAACCTAAAGCAAATACTCACCAGCAACCACACATCACTGAACAAAACCACTAACCCAGGAACCTATCCTTGTAACAAACCCCGATGCCAACTCTGTCCACATATCTATTCAAGTGACATCATCATAGGACCTAATCACATCAGCCATACCATCAGGGGCTCGTTCACCTGCACATCTACCAATGTGATATATGCCATCATGTGCCAGCAATGCCCCTCTGCCATGTACATTGGCCAAACCGGACAGTCTCTACGCAAAAGAATTAATGGACACAAATCTGACATCAGGAATCAAAATACTCAAAAACCAGTGGGAGAACACTTTAACCTGTCTGGTCATTCAGTGACAGACCTGCGGGTGGCTATATTACAACAGAAAAACTTCAAAAACAGACTCCAAAGAGAGACTGCAGAGCTAGAATTGATATGCAAACTAGACACAATCAACTCCGGTTTGAATAAGGACTGGGAATGGCTGAGCCATTACAAACGTTGACTCTATCTCCCCTTGTAAGTACTCTCACACTTCTTATCACACTGTCTGTACTCGGCTAGCTTGATTATCACTTCAAAAGCTTTTTTTCTCTTAATTAATTGGCCTCTCAGAGTTGGTAAGACAACTCCCACCTGTTTATGCTCTCTGTATGTGTGTATATATATCTCCTCATTATATGTTCCATTCTATATGCATCCGAAGAAGTGGGCTGTAGTCCACGAAAGCTTATGCTCTAATAAATTTGTTAGTCTCTAAGGTGCCACAAGTACTCCTGTTCTTCTTTTTGTGTATTGAGGATTTGTAATCTGCTTGTACCATCTGTCAGGGTGAGACACTGCTTGATTCAAATCCTGCTTAGTTTGTAGAACTGAGGCCTTGGCTACACTTGCGGATTCACAGCGCTGCCATGGCAGCACTAAGCGCGAGTGTAGTCGCGCTGCCAGCGCTGCGAGAGCTCCACCTGTCCGAGGGGAATAGCTTGCAGCGCTGCAAGAGAGCGTGCAGCGCTGCAGGCGCTGATTACACTGGCGCTTTACAGCGCTGCACTCAGGGGGGTGTTTTTTCACACCCGAGCGCAGCAAGTGCAGCGCTGTGAATTGCCAGTGTAGCCAAGGCCTTAGACTGTGAATTTATTTTTGTTTCTTAAGTAGCCAACTATGATCTCTATGCCTACTACTTATAATCACTTAAAAAAAAAATCTATCTTTCTGTAGTTAATAAACCTGTTTTATATTTTACCTAAATCAGTGTGTTTTGGTTGAAGTGCTTGTGAAATCTCAGTTCAGTTTACAAAGGCTAGTGTGAGTCCATTGCACATTGAGGGAGTGGCGAACTTACACTGGCCAGGCTTTTGACCAGTGCAAGACAATACAATTCTGGGGTGCAAAGCTGGGGGGAATTGGCTGGAGCCTCACTATTGATGGTTCATGAGTGGCTGGAAGATCATTCATATAACACAGTTGGGTGTGTCCCTGCCCATGGATATCTGTGTAAGTGCAGTGCCTATCAGAGGTTTGTAGCTTGACATCAGCATCACAGTGAGAGAGGCAGCCCAGGCTGGTGGGTTTGAAGGGCTCAGCAGTCACACAGTCCAGGTTGTACACCGGGGACCCAGTCACAGCCACACACTGGGGCATTGATTCAGTAATGATTCAGAAGTGAGAGTACCACTCAGTGAATCACCAGCACCACTTGCTGCAGTACTCAGTGAAAGGTTCCATATCTAATATACTTACTTCCCCCAGTTATGGGTTTTCAGTTACAGTACAAGAAAGATTCTTTCCCCCCATCCCTTTAGTACAAGTTTCATATATGCGGGAAGATTGGGAGGTGAAGATGGGTCCTCTATCTCCCTCAGGGACCATAGAGCAACCCTCAGTGGGTATGTCTAAACTGGGAAAATATGTGACATTTTAAAATGTGTGAACTAATACATGTTGATTAACACAAAATTTTAAACACCACTTATAACGTAAGAGAGATATGGTTTAACGCTTTTTAAAAGTGTGTTAGCTGGTCTTGGTCAACCCTAGGCTCCTCCTACCCCACCTCACTGCCACCTTGGGTTGACCAGGACCATTTAATACCATTTTTTAAGGAGTAACACCCTGTCTACTCTAGGCACTAAATGGTATTTAAAAACATGTCCGTTAAAACATATTAGCTAGCAACTTCTAAAACATCACTTATTTTTTCTGGTCTAAATAGGGCCATTGTAACCACCATCCTTCTGGCAAAATCACCCCCCTTCACTGTAACTCATCATTGCTCCCCTTTAATCAGAGGGGCTTCTGCAGCTAAGCCATGCAAGATGTAGCAGCACTCATCTTACTTTTGCTCTCCAACCTGCCACCCAGGAAAAGTTTTAAAGTTTCATTATCATCATTATTTGTTTTGTGGCGTGCCTCCCATGGAGCCCCAACCATGGATGAGGGCCACACTATGCTAGGCACGCTACAAATACCAAATCATACTATTTTTCCAGTCCTTGCTATTTTTTGGTGCTCTCTACATTTGAAAAACCAACAAACCACTTAACTTACCTTGCTGTGGAGTTTTTGAGCATCATAACGGATTTGAGTGAACTCACGGAGACCAAAGGACCCACCAATAATCAGGAGCTGAAATATTAAACAAAGAAAGAGCACTCACTAAAAAGACAGCACAGTACACCACACACTGGACTACTACAAGAGAACACTGACCTGCACCCATGGCAAGTGTCAGGAGGCCTCACATTCTTCCCAAGGCAGAATAAAAGACAAGGGTGCATCACCTGATAAGCGGGGGGCATCAGAGCTTCCATCCATGATAGTCTGTCTATGGATCTCACCAAATTTCTAATTTATGCAGAAAGGACTGTAGGGGGACTCCGATTTTCTCAGTGCCTGTTCCCTCCCCATCTTTCACCCTTACAATCTTCATATATAAATTGTTTTTCAAATGGCTCCTTGATTTGTCAGCAGCAGAGGACACTGCTACTGGATTTGTTCTCACTATTTTCAAACCAATAAACAGGGAAGTAACAATGCCCAGTTGGTTTATTCTTATGCCTGGGCATAAAAGGACCCAATTAAGTTTCTGGAACAAACAAGCAAGATTGGAACAATGGTCCTACTGTCATTTAGGATGTCGCTGAAGAAATCAAACCCACTGCACTTGTATCTTTATTATTGTCCCATTTATTTTGTTGGAGCTCCCTCCACACCACTAAAGCTTATGAAAAGGAATAATAAAGGAAGAAATAGGCAAGGCAGAGTCTCATGTCAGCATGAAGAAAATCATGAAATGATTTGTTCTTACGACAGGCAGAGAGACGTCACAAAGCGTAAACATCTATTTTAACCTTTAGAGAGCCCTGCCATGCTCAGACAAACCTAAAGATCAAGTACACCATTAAGGGCTGGCCAAGCAATCTAGTTGCCACATGGAAGATCAGAGTTCTGACTCTTGCTCTGGCCTGACACACTCCTTCTGCTGTTCTCCGGCAAGGCCCATTGGCTGACATACAGAATGGGAGGGCAACAGGCTTCAAAGAGAGGCATGTCTGAGGAAGGCAATGGGAGGGGGATGTTCTGAGGACCCCAGAAGAAAAACTATCCTGTATTTTCTCTCTCTCTCTCTCTCTCCTCACTGCTAGTTAACTCCTTTTCTGCAGGCTGCTGCAATTCACATAGTAGCAGTTCTCCATACAATGCTGGTGTTCAAATGAAATGTATCAGGCTCATAACACAGCACGACAACATGCTGAGTCTCATACTTGTTAAAATCATGCTGCATAGACATGGTTAAAAATGTGTGCCCTTCCTATCTAGCACATTACCCCTGACAGATTATTTCAGTGATGCAGTATTTGTTGTTGGTTTTTTTGTTTTTGTTTTTTAATGTGACTTTTCTTCTCAGTTTATTCCTCCTGAAAGGTGCTGGCCAAATTGATTTTCCACTGGAAGAGGTCGGGCTGCCCCACAACAGAAACAGCAATAGGTATAACCTCCCCTCAGAAGCTGAAAGGTGACAGATTGGTAGCACTGGAAACTGAACCCTTATGGATAGCCATAGAAATGGGCACCCTTTGGCAAGTGGCAATGAGTGCTCGGAGTGAAGTCTGCACAGTCTCATTCTATCTTGATCTTTTGGATGTACACCTCTACCTCGATATAACGTGACCTGATATAACACGAATTCAGATACACCGCAGGAAAGCAGGGCTCCCGCGGGACGGGGCTGCGCACTCCGGTGGATCAAAGCAAGTTCAATATAACGCGGTTTCATCTCTAACGCGGTAAGATTTTTTGGCTCCCGAGGACAGCGTTATATTGAGGTAGAGGTGTACATGACAATTGGAGCCAAATGTAGCAGTGGCTTTTGTGATATGGACACCTACCTGATAGGAACTGGACCCAGAACTACAACTCATTTCACAAAGCCAATCAAAGAACCATCAAGTGGTAGCAAATAATCTTCAGTAGCTAACAACCTGGACCATTATGAACCAAACTGGGCCAGATTTCTGACTCCACCATTCAAGGAAGTGATGATATTGTTGTAGATGCTGGATCAACAAAAACACATACTGCAGAAAGCAGGGATTTATATGGGAAAAGCTTCTGCTCACTAACAAATATTTTGGTAATAAGATCTGAGAAGGAAAACACAAAAACAAAAAACCCAATATGCTGATTCAAAGTGGTTTTAAGATCTGCCTAAATATGGCACGGGTGATTAGTCAGCAAATACATTCATTCTTCTCGTTAAAGTTCAATTGCATGAAGCACTGAGCATCTCACAGGATCAGGCAATAACTCTAACCAAATGTGGTTAGAGTCACAGCATTTATTCTCATTAAAACAAGAATCTCCTTTGAAACTGGTCCTCTTTCATAGAAAATGACTAGTGTGTTAATTAACAGCCCAGTGATTTACCTCACATTCTTAAAGCTCTAATGAACAGACTGCAAGATTGGTTTCAAGAAGTTTATTGCTATCACACACAATAGTTTACCAGCTGGAATCACTCGAACATACAGTATGAAGAATGCAGGTCTGAAGCAGCTGCACTAGAAAAGTATCTGGTACCCAGTTGTCAAACTACTCAGAAATCAATAATTAATCTCGTTAGATCCATTAAGCATTAGTTTGCCCAGCAATGAGCACTCATAAAATTATACTATACAACAGGGGTAAGCAACCTTTCAAAAGTGGTGTGCCGAGTCTTCATTTATTCACTTTAATTTAAGGTTTCGTGTGCCGGTAATACATGTTAACGTTTTTTAGAAGATCTCTCTCTCTCTAAGTCTATATTACATACAATAATAGTTTAGTTATATAAAGTAAACAAGATTTTCAAAATGTTTAAGAAGCTTCCTTTAAAATTAAATTAAAATGCTGATCTTATGCCGCCAGCCTGCTCAGCCCGCTTCCAGCCTGGGATTCTGTTCACCTAGGCCTGCAGCGGGCTGAGCGGGGCGACTTGAGGTCAGGGCAGAGGGCTGGGGTGTGTGTGGAGGTGCAGGGCACAAGGCTGGGTGTGGAGGGGAGGTCAGGGCAGAGGGCTGAGTGTGCGGGGGGGGGGGGGCAAGGCGGAGGACTGAGGGGCTCGGGTCCCGGGGATGCTCCCAGCCCCCTGCCCTGAGCGGCTCATGGCAGGGGGCTGGGAGGGATATGCCCTGTTCCACCCCCTTCCCCAAGGCCCGTCCCTACCTCTCTGCCTCCTCTACGGAGCAGCGAGCACGCTGCCGCTCGGCTCTGCTCTGCTCCCCCTCACAAGGGCCGTCTCTGGCAGGGAGAGGGGGGAGGAGGAGGGGCTGGAATGCACCACGGTGTGGGAAAAAAAACGGGGGAGGGGGAGGAGCTTGGCTGCCGCAGGACCAAGCTTCTGTCTCCTGCCCCAGCAGGGGAGAGTGGTGGGCAGAGGGATTGAGTGGGGCTGGGGGCCAGGATACCCCCCCACCGCTCTCCCCTGCAGGGTCCTGCGGCAGTCAAGCTTCTCTCCTACCCCTTCTTCCCCCAGCGTGGCGCTTTCCGGCCCCTCCGCCCCCTCCTCTCACCGGGCAGGCAGCGTGCCACTCAGAATCGGCTCGCGTGCCGTGTTTGGCAAGCGTGCTGTAGGTTGCAGACCCCTGCTATACAATGTATGTTCACTTTGTGTCTTATTCACATTAACGAAGGACTTACAGCTAGCCTGTTCCTCATAAGCCACGCCCTACTAAATTAAGAATGGTCAATATACTGTGGTTTGTGAAGCCACTCTTTAACCAAAAGGAAATGACAATGCACGCTCTTACTTTGCTGCATCTAAAACACTGTATATAATATGATTTAATAATCATCACCCTTTTGTCTGTGCCATAACGATGGAAAAACACTCAAAATTTCATGAAACAATAGTCATACCACGCTGTATATGTTCTGTCTTGTCTTGATTGGCAGGGACCATTTACTATATACTACCCAGCACACTTTCAGCTATATACAGTACATGATAAATAAAAATGCTACATACACAGACATACAAAAGGGGGCTGGTGATTAGAGTATCTATTTTTCTTGAAAGTCAATATCTGAACTGCACTACCTAATTTAGATTGTAACACCAAGATGCCGTCTTCCTCCAAATATAGTACAGCACTGAGCACTACAGTATTAAATAAAATATAATAATCATCAAAGGCCTAACTTGAGGCTCTAAGCAAAACAGATCAGTGGTTTCAGACTTGTACACATTACTTGTTTGTTCAGATCACAAAACCACCACCAGCCTCTGCAGTGGAGAGAGAGGCTATGACTCAGCTGGTGTGACTAATTTACTCTGTTCCTTAGAATACAGTTCCAAACCTTTACCTGCCCTAATTTTACTGACATCACCGTTATATCATGAAATCTAAAGAATGTTTAAATTCTGTTTACTTTTTGCCCTTCACACAGTGAAACCAGATGGGTTGGTTCCATTTTCTCATTTCCAAATCAGAAATAGTCACCTTCCCTAACAGGGACCATTGGGTGTGCCATAATATAAATATTTCCTACCACCACTAATAATAAATAATAATTCTTACCAATGTTACAATTATGTATATAATGCTGAGCAACTGAAGGAGGAGCAGTAATTAAGTACATACTGAAAATTAAAACCAGGGTGGATTTGAATCACTAGTGAGGAAGACTCGATTTAATCATGGATTTCTACATTAAAGTGTATTCTTGTTGGTTATAACCTTAATACATATTCTTCACAACTCAGAGATGTAGGTTTCATTTTTAGAAGGTACACACTCTACATGTTTAAAGTGATTTATTTTGAAAACTTTTCAGAATAATTTTACAGCTATATCAGAAAATGAATGATTGTTTGGTTATTTCATTTACCAAAAGGTAATTGAAGCAGATATTTATGAACTCATTGGGAGGTGAACTATCTCCAATTCAACAGGTTAATCATTAATATTTGGAGGATTTTCTTGCCATGCTGTATTAGGAGGAGAACATCACCAGACAGACATTTAAATTGTTTTATTTAACTAAAACAAAGTTATGCATTTGGATTTTTTCTTCAACAGCAAACATAATATTTTACAAAACAAGCATATGGATTTTTGAAAAATCAAGTTTGTTTTTGTTAAAATTGTTTTTAACTAAAATAGTTAAATGAAATATTAAAAAAAATTAAATTGGCTATGTCAGACAGGTCAACATGAGAAATTTAAAATATTGGCTTCTGCAGCTAACTCAGTCAGTCATCTTCACCTTCATTTTCCTATTTGTTCATAATTTGGAAAAGAAAAAACAAGCTTTCCTGCTTTTTCAGGTCCCAAACGATTTCTCAGTTTGGAATGAATTAGTCCAAAGAAAGAAAATAGTCTTTCTACACCGGCAGAAGCAGCTACTGCTGTTAAAAGTGAGATTATCTCACTTCAACAGTCTCTGAATCCAAGTGCTCAAGTGACTTCCACCAGTGAACTGGTGGGACTTTCTTTAAAACATCAGCAGCAAACATTTCTTAAATGGTTCACCCTTAGCTCTGAAGTTTATTATAGTTGACATTATGGAGGAATGATTGCTGGATGTCCATGTCATAGCCAACTTCTCTTCAGCAGTTTTGACCCTGGTACCGAGTATCGAGAATATCTGCAAGAAAATGAGCTGGAAATAGTGCTTGTTCCATTTGTTTTTTTTAATGCTTGTAATTTAACTATCATTTGTGATAGACCCAGGCCAGTTGGGTACAGCAGAATAGCAGAAGGCAGATATACTGGCCACTGGATTAAGTTTTCTGTTCCCTGACTGACCAGAGCAGGCGCTGCTCCAGGCTAATGAGAACACCTGACTCCAATTAACCTGCAAAGAGTCAGGTGAGGCCATTAAGCTAATGTGACAACCTGACTCTAATTAAGGCCCCGCTGATACTATAAAAAGGGCTCACTCCAGTCAGGCAGAGAGAGCCAGGGAAGAGAAAGTGTGGCTGAAGGGCTGGTTAATGAAGACACCCTCAAGTTCTTGATAAGGGAGCCCTAAGGTAAGAGTGAAGAAGGGAGAAGCAGGAGAGCTGTGGGGAAGTGGCCCAGGGAAATGTAGCAACTCTGGCAGTGAAAGGTTGGCTGCCAACAGCTGCTACCATTAGGGTCCCTGGGCCGGAACCAGGAGTAGAGGGTGGGCCCAGGTTCCCCCTAACCCACCACTACAGGAACACCTCCTGGGAGGAGACGTCAGGTCCTTGTCAGGACAGGAGGCTAAACTGTTCTAAAACAAGCCCCTAGGGACAACAGAGACTGTGGAAGTTCTCTCACCAACCTCCTTGCTGGCCTATGATGAAAAGGGCTCTGTAGACTGTAACCCTGGCCCTAGAGAGAGAAGGGCTACATGGAGGGTCACAGAGAGCCACTGAGGCTAGCATATACCGCCTAGAAGCGCAGGACCCACGGGGGCAAGGTCAGAGCTCTGCCATACATTGTCTATTTTTCTTTTTAAGATCTCACTCAGTTCCTTCCAAATTTCAACAGCATCAGCTGTAAAACAGCTATTTCCCTGCATTTTGTTCAAGGCTACAGAAATATGCTTCAGAGTACTCAGCATGTGTTCAACATTTCTCTTAAGCTCAACGTTGAGAACTTTGGCTGTGGGAGTGCCATCTATTTTTTCACGATTTTGTTCACAAACTCATCAGATTAGGTCAGTTCTTGATATAGTGCTCAAAACAGTCCACTACCGAGTTCCATCGCACGTCTTGTGGGAGAGTTAGCTTGGTTCCTCGCATTTTTTTCAGAGCAGCTGCTGCAAAGTGGTTGTTATGGAAGTATATTGCAATTTCAACAACATTAGCCTTTATTTCTGGAGCACTGAAGTCTTAGGCTAGGAAGTGCATCAAATGAGCACTGCAACGGTATGTTATTAGCTTGGGACTCTTTTTTCTACATAATTTCTTCTCATCTTGGATACATTTGCAGCATTGTCTGTGACCAAGATGCATACTAGACATTTGAATTTTTGTTTGTTTGTTATAACTTTTATTGCTACTTCTTGTAAGTATTCTGCTGTGTGTGCATTTCCTGATGTATCAATTGTTTCTGTAAGGAAGACATTCCCTTCTTCTGTTGTCACACAAGCACATACAACAGGATCATTGTGGACATTGCTCCAAACATCAAGACACCAGTTAACAATTTCACCCTCTAGACCTTTTGCACACTGCTCAATTTCTCTTTCATATACTTTATCAGCAATTTGCCTGCGACATCTGCTCTGTTGGGTGGACTGTATCCTGGTCTTAATCACTGAACCATGTTAATGAAGTATGGGTTCTCAATCATGGAAAGGAGAGTTTGTTGCATAAACAAATGGGGCAATTTTTTCATCAACTACCTGTTTGTAATCTGCTGGTTCTTATCACAAACTTATCTATGGTTGTTCCTGGATGATGGAGATTTTTTTTTTCTTTTTGCTACAGGTGATGTACTGTGGCTATATGACATACATGATATGACTGAAACTATCATTGGCAGATAACTCTGAAACTATAGAAAGTGATGGTGATCTTGAGGGAGAATAGTCTTCAGAATCCTGTATGTTGAGGATGGATTCTCCTAAACAAAATAAGTCAATGCAGTTATTTAATAATTATTACCATACTGCTCATTTAGTATTACTCATTGCATTCACTGACACTCAGTACTACTTTAAAGTAAAAATTGTAAAAGGAAGATCTGCCTATTTCAGCTATTTATTTATCACAACTGCATCTAAAATGATACTCTACGGTACTAACAACTATATTTTTTTGCTCAAACATGAGAATTCAAGAATAGTCCAGAAGGAAGACAGACAGTCCTTAAGAAAGAAGTATGAAATAAAAAAAAGTTTATCAACCTGAAGATCCTGCATGTTCAGTGCGACGGGGTCCGCTTACCCCACACTAGCCCAGGCAGGGTTAAGCCCATGTTATTGACAGCAGAAGTCCTGCCTCCCTGGCAAGGCTGGGCATGCTCCAAGTGCTCTAGTAGTATAAAGGGAGGGAGCCCAGCTCATTCTGGGCTGGAGGCTGCAGGGGAAGGACCTGCCTGGGAAGCTTCTGCAGAGGGCTAGCCACAGCCCCTGAATGCACCAGGAATCAAAGCCCTGCACGGCCTGCCTGCACCCAGGCGATTGGAGGAACCCTTGAAGATGACTGGCCTTGCCAAACACAGAGGACCCGACATCTCCTGGGAAACCTCACAGATTCTGGTAAGAAGTGACCCAGGTAGGGTGACAGAGTGGTACCTCCCTGCCCCCCCCCCCCGGGGGGGGAAACTCAGCGTGTTTCAGTAGGACCCCCCTGCTGAGTCAGTGGCAAGGCACTACGCCACTGTTAGGGCCCTGAGTGGGGCCCAGTGGAGTTGGGTGGGCCCAGACCCCCCTACCGGGGCTGCCACACCCCATAAGGGGTGCCCCAATCCTATAGATGCTGGCCACTAGGCCCCGCATCAAAGGGCGGCTCTATAGACTCTGGCCGCTAGACCACGCTGCCCTGCACTGAAGGGCTGCTTTATAGATTGTGACTGATGGGCCACGCTGCCCTGACTCTGGGGGCGTGGACCGTCACATTCAGACATGTTCCTTTCATCACCTTCACCGCAGCTTCCTCCTGAGAAGGAACACTTCTCATGATGTTGTTTCATTCCAGCAACCAGGCCTTGCATTTCTTTGTTGCACTGTTTGCATTTTGCACATATGCCTGTCTTACCCACAGGTAGAGGAACTTCATTAAAATATTCCCAAACTGGGTCTCTTTTATGGTTTGTAGCCATTATAGGTTTTCCCTTCTAGTGAGAGTGGTATGGTAGATCTCAAATCAATGAAGACTGCACTCAAAGACCTCAAGACTTCTGGAATATGCTGCTCAAACAGTTCCACTTTTGTTTCTACTGCCTGTCCCTCCCTTCTCACATTTATCTCCAGACTTCTCCTTGTCCAGAGCTATTCCACCCCCAACAATCTTCTATTAATTGAACTTTCTGAAACTTTGCACTTTTAGAGAGGTAAGGGATTGACTCTGTACACAAATTTGCAGAGGGACAATAGGGTTGAGGCCTGTTATTTCTCACCTCTTATTTATTCATTCATTTAAAAATATTTTTGCTGTTAACAAGCATGTTATCTCTGGAGAGACAAACCCACAGTTTGAGAATTGCAAAACTAATCATCTCTGATGGTATCTTCTAGACTGAGCATTAAGTCCCATTGGGTGGATAGAAAGATTAACCTAAATAATGTATACAGAAGCCCTTGGAACCCCATAAGATTGGATCCCTAATCCATGAACTAATTTACAAAACTTTTCTTAAACATTACATGAATATATTGTCTCACACTATAGAATTTATAATCCTTATTCGATGATGAGATACATTATAGCTCAAAGATATCCTAATTTAAAATTTTTTTCCTCAAAGCATTTTATCAAAAAATCTGTTTTAAAATCAGTTTTGATTTATAAGAAAATCATTGATTTTTATCCACCCTGATTAAAACATATTTACTCACCCCAATTCTAGTAAGCTGCAAATTGCTGCCTCACATTTAAACAGATGACCCAGCATACCCTGTGCTGTGGACAACCCAACTGGAGAACAGAACCAACCTGAAAAGCTCAGATAAACCTGTATTTTTTTTATGTGAGAAAGCTGTTAATATTTTACACTTTATAGAATGTGCAAGAGAAGAAATAAAAAAGGTTCTGAATTCATTACATGCTGAAATGTCCCTCTGACTAGTTATTTTGAAGCATTCAACATATGGATCTAATGGTGGTATTTTTTCATTTTTTTGGACATCTAAAGGTCAGCTTTAAAAATAAATACTTATAACTTATACAATACTTTGCATACTAGTAGCACTGCCACCATAAATACCCTCTTAAACGTTCCAAACTGGATTATTCCTATATGCATCAATGATTAGCTATAAAATAACCCAACATTTTACCGTAATCATGCATGCACAGAAGACTAACATGTTGCAAAGTAGAATAAAAGAAGGTGACGTAAGAGTACCATCTGTCACATAAATTCAGCAACCTCAGTAAGCGTTTTATGCAAAAACAATTGACATTAAATTCTCCTTAACTTTATTTTTAAATCTACCCATTCTCTTCTCTGTTGAAGTGTGTTATGCAAACAGTTATGGATGGCATTGGGCTGATTATTAAGGCTGCATTTCAGATGGAGGATGCTAGTGCTTGTCACCAATTCAAATTGAGTTGTTCACTGATGGCATGAGAACTCCCTGACTTACTGCACTTCCCTGAGTTATCCTGAACAATCTAAAGCAGCCACCCTTAGTCTCTTGGGTTAGCAAAATAACAAGAGCCAATTTCTCTGACATCACCTAGCAATTTGCTGTATTATAGAATCCCCGTTGCTAAAGAAACTCATTCCTGCTGCAGCACCGATTGTGAAAGCCAACTTACAAAATTACATTTCCTTTGTCATAAATCCCTAAATTAATCACATCACAATATTCAATACTGGCAACTCAGATCATGCACTGGTGAAAAGAAAGCAGGAAAATGTTATGAAATATATTACTGGAGCAGTAATATGATAATTTTCAAGCCAGTCTTCTCCAAGACAGCTGCTGCCAAAGCCTCAAGCTCTGCATTGTGTAGCTGCAAAACTGGAAGTCATATGAATTTTTTTTTTTGTTTGTTTGCAGTGATCAGAGTTAAAAGGTTTTGGGGGTTTCCTTTTTTAAAAACTGTTGTGCGTGCAGTTCAGTGCTGGTGAGAGGTGCCGGTTGGACAGCTCTGGAGAACGAAGTCCTCCATTTATCCACTAAACAAGTGCAGCAGCACTGGAAGCTTCCATCCCACCGAAACAGCTATCTGGCTCAACTCTGAGCTGGAGGGATGCCCCTCTAGGGCAAGGCGATAGTTTAGTCTCCATGGACATTTCAAATCATTGGTCCCTATGATGTGACTGCTAATAAGGGAGACAATTAGTGCCAGCTGTAGTGGTGGTTTTGTACCATGAACATTTGTCTAAATGGGAAGTTTACTGAGACTCCCAACTCATTTCGTATGAGCAGCCTCCAGATGGTAACGTATAGTCCAGGGGTGAGCAAACTTTTTGGCCTGAGGGCCACATTGGGGTTCCGAAACAGTATGGTGGGCTGGGTAGGGAAGGCTGTGCCTCCCCAAACAGACTGGCCACCGCCCCCTACCCGCCCCCTCAGAACTCCCAACCCATCCAAACCTCCCTGCTCCTTGTCCCCTGACCACCCCCTCCCAGGACCCCCTGCTCCTAACTGCCCCCTGGAACCCTACCTTCTACCCAACCCCCCCTTGCTCCCTGTCCCCTGACTTCCATGACCCCGATCCACAGGCCCTCCAGGACTCCCATGCCTATCCAACTCCCTGTTCCCTGACCGCCCCCCACCCCCGCATCTCTGCCCCATCCAACCGCCCCTGCTCCCTTGACTGCCCCCTGGAACTCCCTGCCCCTTATCCAGCCCCCCACCCCGCTCCCTTACCATGCCGCTCAGAGCAGCAGGACTGGCAGCTGCACTGCCTGGCCAGAGCCAGCCACGCTGAGGCTGCAGGGCAGGGGGAACAGCAGGGGAGGGGCTGGGGGCAGTCAGTCAGTCAGTCAGTGTGTGCTAAATCCAAGTGTGAAGACAAATAGGACAGAGAAATGGCTTAGGGGTAAAAAAAAAACATCTCACACAAGCCTCATTTTTCCCCTCCCACCTTATCCCTTCTCCCCTTTCATTTGAGCAGAAATCTGGGTGGGATCGTTCAGTTTGGTTCTCCTCCCCACAGAAGGGGGAGGGTCTCTAACTCAGGACTCCTCTTTGTGGCAAAAAGATTAACCTGATTTTCATTTCAGGCCATAGAGCTTCCTTTTGAAAGGTGCTAGAGTGTCTTGAAAAAAATATATATATATTTGATGCAAAGCACAAATTAAGAAAAAAAATGTTTAGGAATTGTGTGTTAGCAGATGACAACCAATAGAGAAAGGAGTGAACATCATTAGAGTGCATAAATACTTCTAGCTTAGAGATCAGCAATAGCCTCTCTTCTGCTGCAACCAACCCAAGTTGAAAACAAGGGCCAGCCCTGCTGGGAAACCTACTCCTTAACAAACATTGCAACCTGTTGTTCTCCGACTATTCTGCCTCCTGTAGCCACTGCCAGCAGAATTCTTCTGCACTGTTCATACACAACTACAGAAACACAGAAGGGTGTGTATGTGTATTTCATGAGCAGATAAAATATACCAAGTAAAGGGCCCTGCTGACAACCCTAGGGCAGCAACTTGGTTTAAAAAAAAAAAAAAGGCAGATTGTTCTATTCAAGATTGGAGGCAATGGCATTCAGGCCTCAGATTGCAGGTCTCAGCGCACAGTACTCCATCTTGATCCAAGCAACCAGATCACCTGGATCAGTTTGGAGCACTGCATATTGGGACCATATTCAATGTAGTAAGATGAGACCCTGAAACATAATCCCTTGTATCAGAGGCCTGGTATGAGACCTAAGGCCTGAACTAAAGTAATGGTCAAGACTTTAACATAAGCAAAGTTAAACTGTGAGTCAGAGGCAGGCACTGCTCACAGAAGCTGGCAAGAAGGTGGCTGATAGTGCACGTATACACATACCTAAAAGGTACTAAGCACTAGTAAGATAAACATGTGCCAGGATGGTACAAGAACATTCCGGTACTAACATTCCACATAGATAATAAGGAACAGGCTGACCTATCCTAAAGACAGTGTCAAAAGGATAATATGATGGATAGAATTGTTTTGTTCGAATCAACATGTACCAGGAGAGAGACAGCAATACGTCAGGAGTGATGTGTAACTTGTTTGTACCTGTGTATAAGAATGCACCCTTGAGTGGTTGTCTTTTGTCTGGCCTAAGGGGGCAGTGAAGAATCCTGCCACTGACTGAACTGGTCTATTGTCAGGGAGCACACATATACAAGCAGAACTGTTGACTTCTGATCCGGGGAGTTAGAGACTGTGTTTCATTTGACAATAAACCTGGCCTGGTGCCTTATCGGAGTCTGTGGTCCATGGGGTTGCTCTTGGGGTCTGCTGTGCCAGCTATCTGCGCAGAGCTGGGGCAGCACACAGAGGGAAACACACACACACACACACACCCCTGTTATCATTGAACACAGCAGAGCATCACAGCGGTGATGCTGGATGACATTCGAGATGCGAATGGCTGGGGGCCACATTGTAAAGCTCAGTTTTGTCACACGCTGTAGACACTGCAGTCTATTTTTTTGGCAAAAAATCTTGTTTATTAAAATGTCCATTTCTTAACGTATGGGAGAATGCAGAAAAGGCATTTAATAGAAACCAGTCTCAGAACAACAGAGGAAACAGCAACCCATATGTTCCTTTGCGTGAGCATTAGCAAAAATGGGCTTTTTCAACCAGACTGTTGTCATCTTGCATTATACACAGTGCATGGACTGGTCAGGTGACAAGGGAATTTCACTCAGCAGCTGCAGCTGTTTGGAGAACAAATATGCTGTGGTGGTCAAGCACAGCTTACTGTTACAAACAACACTGTCCCTTTCTTTAAAAAAAAAATAAATAAATAAAAAGGGAATCCTAGTACCATTTTAAAAACTAAGTTTACTGCCACCCATAAATCATAGGTGCAAATCCAGCTAAGGTTTATTGTGACCAAGCCTCTTTCCATCTGCTCGCACACTGGTGGTTTCTGAGCGTGAAAAGATATTGGTATAAGTTCAGTTACCATTAGACTAATAGCTACATTACAAAAAACAAAGAAACCATCACCACTGTTGCCATTAACTGTCCCCCTAGTTGTCAGTATTAGGACAGGGCTAAAAACTCAATGAGCCATGGAAACAGAACTAACCTCCTGCCCCTCTCTGTGATTCCACCTGATAAGGACCGAGATATATTGCAGGGCTGTACAGAGGAAATGGGGGAGGAGGAGGAGAAGGAAGCCAACATCGCCACTACTGTGTATCATCTTTTCTGAGGATAAACAGAGGACTACAGTCTACATGACTCTCAGGCTGGCCCATTCTACCAGCACTAAATTCACACATACACAATCTATTCAAAATGAAGTTGGGGTCCTATTCACAGAATAAAAGAACATTGCTATGTTTTCGGAAGACATTCATTCAGAAACTCTCTCACATGCCCTAGACCTAAATCAATGCACTGAAGGACTAAGGAAAGACACTGTATATCAGCTAATTCAGGCAGCCGTACTAGTTTACCAAACTAAGACCAGAGCTGAACCAGCCATAGCAGACCATTCAGGTGTGCACACTAGCTTCCAGCATACCATAGGCTGTTTCAAAGGATGGTCTCACCTAGAGCAGTGCCATACTCCAGAAAGGATGCAGCTGAATAAGAGTTTAGAAGCAGTGGTGCAGCAGGGACCCAGTACAGAAACTCATCTCATCATTAGATTAGAGGAGCAGTGCTTGGAATAATAGCCACAGACACATACCGGTGACAGCATATGAATCAGTGGTTGGGAGAAATTGTTTTAAAGACTAAAACAGCATTAACAAAAGATTTTTATCCTCTATGTACAGCACTAGTAGGTGTTTGTTTACATATACATCAGTTTACCTACAAGACTCAGAAGCCAGTTTGGGTCTCAAGGATAAGTATTAAGGCCCATTTGTTCTTCATCTACACATTCTAGGCATATGACGATTTAAATTCAATATGTTTCATACAGTAAAGTGTATTTTGAACAGAAAAGTCACGAAGCAATAAATATAAATTCCCTGAAGATTGAGATTCACATTCTGTGAATTTTTAGTGGAATGCTATGTGTGAGCTTAAGGGTGCCATGATGCTGGCAGAGCATCAAGAAGCAGAGGAAATGCTCCTTGTGTGTTTGTAATGGGAGTTTTGGCACTTGATGCAATAAGTGAAGACAATGTAGTAACGATCTGTGTACCCAGAAATTAATGTCAGCAGTGTCCCTTAGAATCTTTATTCATAGCAAGAATCTTGCTCAGTTCTAGGATGCGCCATCTTCACTTAGATCCTACAAGGTAACGGAAGTGAAATGTGCTCAGCATATTACAGGATCAGGCATTCAGAAATTCACCTACTTTTTGGAGTCTGAACCCACTTCATTAAGAGATCCTCAGATAGCCATTTATTTAAATACATTAAAAAAATAGAGTGGCTTCACCAGACCATTAGGCCTGCAAGAGACTGCCCACCCAAAAAACACATTGCATGGTAAAAAGGCAGGCTCCAGAATGCAGACAAAAATCTTTCTGAACACTAGTCAGAGCTTCCAGAGCTTTCAACTAGCGATAAAAATAACCCCAAAAAACATAAATCCATTCTGCCAGCAGAATGTTTATTAATTTAACCAGACAAATAAGTCTTTAGTAGGAGCCTGGCAGACCACTGTCATTCCTTGATGGTGCTTAGAAGTACTGACCACTTATTCCAATGCTGCTGGTGTGTTCCTTCCTGGCTGAACTCTGTTCCCTGCTCTGTATGTGACACAAAGAGCAGAGTGCTGATTAATAGGAACACACAAAATGGCAATGCAACAATATGCACAGCACTTTCAATGCCAGAGGCAGAATTCAGAGGAAGAATGGGAAACACAAGCCATTTTTATTACAGCGCAGAGAGAGAAACCGATAAATGTAAAGAAGACAGAAGAATCTACCTTTATCAGGCTAGAAAGTGCAATAGTTCAAGATGCTACAGTTGAGACTATATCTCTGTATGCAATAAAAAGTTAGAATTCAAGATGTATTTTAAAAAGGTCTACCTGCTATGACTCAAGTTCAGAGCCTCAGGTTTCTGTTTTTCTCTTACAATATCTGATGGCAGAGCAAGAATCATAAGAAGCTCCACATTTATATTCCTTATACAGCTTTAGGTGCTTAGAAAGTCATTGGCTGTAGCAGACAAACGAAGAACAATTAACTTGACTCTTGGCTACTACTGTGAGCGTAGGAGGTGATTTGCAACACTCATTTTAAAACGTTATTTATTTGTAATTTTTAAGTGAGTACGTATTTTCTTAATCATTTGGAAAAACAATCTGTATTTGTCTGAAGGAAATGCATTTCCAGTCACCTTTAAATGTGTTAATTGCACTGGAAAGTAATCTTACATGCTCAGTGTCTCGGAAGAGTGTATGGTGCCAGCTCCATTGGCAGTAGTACCAAAGAGCCTTGCTGGCACAGTATCATCTGAAAGTGTCACAGGAGGAATGGGACACTGACAGACATACCCCTATTCAGGCAGACAGAGTTATCTGTGGAATAAGAAACAACACTGACTGAAAGCTAGGACCCTTCCTCTGTAATGGAGAACCAAGTGTGATACAGGCCTGCATGATAACCTGCAGGTGGTAATGAAAGAGTTAATCCCCCTGTTCCGTTCTGAAATAGGAAATGGAGAGAGATGGATACAGCAGGAAATAAAGATAAGTACACTAACTGGATACACAGGCAACACAGCCTTCTTCCTCACAATAGCAAGTTCAAGTTACAGCTGCAAGGTCAGTGGAGTTCATTCCAACATCTACACAGATGTTACCATCTTAGTGCTTCAGGACTCTACACCCTCTAGCATTCAAGCTGCTAAATGCTGTTCCATGCCAGGTTACATCACTTTCCTAAGCACATGTTGCCTTATGCCAGGCACTGGTATCACCATATGTCAAGTTTGTAGAATTAAAGAAAATGAGATTCACTGATTTATCTTGGGGGTGAGGGTGGAGATCTGTCCCTGTTCATTCCATTGATTTGTTAATTCGCACTCTCTACAGTCCAGCTGGTGTTAGGAAGAAAACACTCTTTCCTGCTAGGATAATGTGACTGAGGAACTTTGATGATCATGTTACTCTCAGAGGCTGATAATTTGAGGCTTTAAAGATCACTTAAATAAGAAAACCTCTTTGACTCAAAGCAGATCAAAATTAGTCTTTAAGATTATCTTTTTCACTCAGATCTGCAGAAAGAGTGGCAGATTAGACTTCAAGTTGTAAAATGAAAGACAATGAGGTTCATTTCAAGGCAGTTTGAATGCATTTTTAAATGAATTTAGTGCTGATGAAGGGGCTGACAGACCTCATGACTAAAGACCTCTTTTTATCAACAAAGCAAGTATGGCACAGGAAACAACATTCCAAGTTTTCCTCACAGTAAAACAATGCTATATGTACCAACAACTTCTGAAGAAATTAAGCCTCTATTATTTTTGGTTGCAAAGACATTGTTGCCTCAGTTCACAGTCAGTATCTTCCTGACTATGCACACAGATCCAGTGCCACTGCTGCTGCTCCTAGCTTCCCAAACAGTATGAGTGAAGTTAACAAGATTCTGTTTAGCTTCACTGATGCTATTCAGAACTCCTTGAGCAGCTGTGAAATTAACAAGAATCATATCCTCACCACTCTCTTCCTGCACTGGAAAGCTCTGGAAAGCAAAAGAGAGGGGCTCTGAAGTATGTACAGGGGGAGAAAAACTTTAAAGAGGGGGCTAGGAGTATGAGACTCTCACTCCCCAACCAACAATAAGGCATCCCCAGGGATAAGAGCTATGGTTATTAAGTGTTAAATTTGTTAATAGCCTTTTATTTGAAATGTCACCTTGTTGTTTCATTAAGGAAAGGGGGTAAGTAGGAGCCCCTGATTTACCTTCTTTACATCATTGTTTTACATATCTCTATCAAGTCACCTCTTTGTCTCAACTGTAAAAGGATTAAATTGTATACTTTAATATCTCCTCAGACAGAAGCCCTGCTGTGGGGCTAAGAATTGCTATTGCCTTTCTTGATCCCCTTCCATTTCTACTTTATCTTAGCTTTTTTGAGCTGTGTTGACCAAAACTGAACAAAGTTTTCAAGGTGAGGGTATACCATCAATTTATATAATGGGATAACATCAGGATTATTTTCCACTATTTTTCACTCACCTTAAAAATCTTGTTTGCTTTTTTGACCATCACAATACATGTAGATCTTTTCACCGAGCTGTCCACATTGCTGGCTAGGTCTTCCTTTTTGAGTGAAAAGAATGAGGGGTACTTTCGCACCTTAGAGACTAACACATTTATTTGGGCATAAGCTTTCATGAGCTAAAACCCACAAGTACTCCTTGTTCTTTTTGCTGATACAGACTAGCATGGCTACCACTCTGAAACCTTTTTGAGTGGTTACATTTAAAACTCATCAGCACGTTTGAGCACTTGAATTATTTCTAGCAATATGCATTCTCTTATGCTTACCTATACTGAACTTTATTTGACATTACCCTGCCCAATTGCACCACTTTGTTTGGTTACTCTGGAGTTTAATTTCCTTTTCTAATCTTAGTTATCATAAATAATTGTGCAGCATCTACAGTTTTGTCACATCACTCATCTACCTATTCCTTCATTTAAAAGTACAGGCAGCACAAAAAGCCATTGCAGAGCTACAGCTCAGCAGTAACTAAACCCAAGTCTCACACACACCCCTCTATACCAGTAGTTCTCAAACTTTAGAAACTGAGAACCACCGTTTTGATTTAAAATTTTGCTACAGACCTCCAAGCCCCCCCCCCCCCTTTGCTTGCCCTCCCCCTCCCAGCATTGCTGCTGCAGCACAGACGCTTCCTACATCTAGGGAAGGGCACTGTAGTTAATCTAACCCGCTGAGAGGTTAAGCTAAGTCATTCATAACCGAGCAGCGTCTATAGTGGGAGTAGGGTTGGCCGATGTGCCTAACGGGTCTGAGCGATGCAGCCAGGTAGGGAAGGCGCTATGTGAACGAACGAACACCAGCAACACCATCGTCTAAGCGCCTGATTTAAACCAACCAAGTTTCCAACAGCGCAGCCTTTGAACAGCGCGCTCGGAAAGTCTTTCACAAAGAAATCGGGGTTTGCCCGCCCCGGTTAGCGTCTCCCGGGGTCCGCCACAACCCAACCCGCTCAGGCGGGGCCTGTCCGCTCTCAGCAGCAGGAGCGGACAGCAGCGACCCGGCTCCGCACCGAGCACCGACAAGCGGAGAAGGGGACCCCAGCGCTCCGCTCACAGCGGGGCTCGGAGGCGAGGTGCACGGGGACAGCGCCTCCTGAGCCGGACACGACACGGCGGCCTCAGCCGGGCTCCCCCGGGACCGGAGCGGCGGGGACGGGAACCGAACCGGTAACGCCCCCCACAGACACAGCCTGGGCGCGGCGGCGCCTCCCAGTAGCGGGGTCACCGACCGGCTCCGGAGAGCGCCCCCGGCCCCTGCCCCGCCCCCTGCCGGCCGCGAAGAGCGCTACTGGCCCCGCCCCCTGCTACTCACCATCATGGGGACCCCGTATCGCAGCGTCTTATTCTTCACGAGCGGCCGCAGCCTCTCCAAGCCCCGCCGCAGGCTCCGCGCCGCCGCCTCCTGCATTTGGCCCCGCCCCCAACACTTCCGGGAGGCGCGGTCCTTTTCAAAACCAGCCCCCCGAGGACACTGCGCCCTGAGCAACTCGGTTCCGCCCCGCTGCAGGGAGGGGCCACGCTCAGCGCAGGCGCAGCCATAGCATGACGTGAGCTTCGGGAACGCGGCTGGAGAGACCCGCATCCAATCCCCCGCGGCACTCGCTGCGGGGCGCCCCGCTCAGAGAAGAGTCGGGGGGGGGGGGGGGGGCGGTGTAACATTAAACTGCTTCCGGTGTAATTTGCGGCAGGTAGCGGGTACTGCGGGGAGGTTCCCCATGTCGCAGCGAGCAACTTCCGCTCGCCTCGCGCCCGCTCCAGGGGTGGGCGGAGGTGGAAAGGGGGATTGTGAAGCATGAACGTCACAGCTTCAGTGTGGCCAGGTGGCCAAGCCCTCATTAAGCAAAGGGGAGGGAATAAGGGAAATTGAAGGCGGGGGGGGGGAGGAGAGACTCTTAATTCCTTGAGTTTAAAATGCCCTGGGATGACCTACCTCGGATAGCAAAGGAGCAGTATTACCGCAGTATCGCCGTTGTCAAGACATGGACAGGAATAAGTGCATTTAACACCCGAGTCACCATTATAGTGTGTGGCCTTACTGCTAACAAGGTGTGTTTTTAACTGCGGGGGATCTTCCCGGCTCTTTGAGCTCTGGTCAAGTGAAAAATTCTCTAATATGCATTAGCTACTAAAAACAATGGGGGGAGACAAGGCACTTCAGTTTCACCAGAGGGTAAACTAGGTGAGGTTAATATTATGCCTCTGCCCAACCTATACAAAGAAGTAACAATAATTTATGTAAAAATATCTTTGATTTTGGCGAGAAGTACAAAAAGCAAACTTGTCAGAATGAAGATCACCAAAATGTATCAGAACAAAATAGGCAGCAAACCTAAAGGCTATAAAATTAAATCTTCAATTAGAAATGTAAACAATTCAGAAGAAAAAACATGTACACAGCAATTGAAATAATAGAAGAGTAGTTTGTGTTTCCGTGTTTGCAGGATGAGAATTACTTACAGAAATAAGAATTTTTAATACATTTTAAATTAAAGTGTGTGTGGGAGGGGAACCATATAAGTCCAAAGTGGCATTGAATGTTATAGTGGGATTCTCAAAAGCCTCTAGGTCCTTTTGTCCCTCAGAGAATATTTGGGAACCAAGTACTACACACAAGTGGTGATATGAAAAAGCACTAGGGTACAGGATAGAGAATCAAAACAACAGGGACTAAGGTGATCCCCATTGACAGATCAAAAGAAACTGAAGAAGTTTTGATATCAACTCAGGAAATCAGTCAGACTTGGTATGCATATGAGCCTGAAGAATAAACTTGAGTCATAAAATAAAGAAAAAAATAGAATTAAAAAATGTAAATTACAAAAGTGAGATGTGATTGCTGACGCTACTAGCAACTATTTAAATATGAATTACTATTTGCTAATAAAAATATAAAAAGCACAATGACATCTGCACAATTATAATGAAGGAACATGATGACATGCCAAGAGTAATAAAAATAGCATTTTAAAAAGTAAATAATTTAAAGGAATGAAACTACATTTACAGTGCAGTACAAGAAAAAGGCAGTCCAATTCAGGCAATCTGAACAGCAGCCAAGACAAATTTGTGAACTGCCATGAGGCTTTATGCAGACATATAAACAGATTAGGGCAGGAGCGCCAGAAGCTTCCTAGAAGTGGGAGGGCAACTGTCACCGAAACCATGGCCCTGGCCCCTGCTCTGCCCCTTCCCCCAAGGCTCTACCTCCACTCACTCCTCTCCGCCCCTCACCCCACTGAGCGACCTTAAGGCAGATAAAAAGTGATGGGGTCATTGCCCCCGGCCCATCCTGTTCCAGGACCCCTGGATTAGGTTTTTTAAAAAATAAACAAACAAAAACAAAACCACTAACACCATGTATGACAATTATAATTTTTAGGGGAGGGTGTACCTGTAAAATATTTCACCAAGTCCAGTCTTTTTTAGCAGCTCAATACATCACTTCAGATAAAGAAGCACAGCCTTATCTAGGCATTGGGATGCACTGTGCCCTTGAGAACACAGCCCTGGGAAGCGGGTGCTGAGAGGTATCTTCCTGCAAGGGAGGAAAGAGCCCCTCTGCCCCACAACATCCTATTTTTGCAACCACTGCAGAGAGCTCACTTCATTTGAGGTAACTTTTATCCTCACTTCATTTGAGGTAACTTTTATCTAGAGCCCAGGGGTTCTGCCCACCACAGTACCCCCTCTCTCTGGGTCTCCCCTCCCAGGCTCCCCCCAGCCCTCTAAACCCACCTTGCCTCAGTGGCTACTGCCAGTCATCATCTAGCCCCCGCTCCGTGGGGCCGACCGCAGTCTGAAAACCACTCATCATCAGCAAGGGGTTTAGGACCTACTGCCTTTGCCTATCTCTGGGCTACCCCTCTGCAGCCCCAGTACCTTTTTAAGACCTGCAGCCTGGGGTTTTTCTAGGCTGGAGCTCCTCAGCTTCCTCTGCCTTTCCCCAGCACTGCTCTACCTCAGGTACCCTTCTCAGTTCCTAGGCAACCAGGTCCTTCTCCCTCAAGAAGCTAGAGAGAGAATGTGTGCCCTAGCTTCTGGCCCACTGCCCTCTTATAAGGCCAGCTGGGCCCTGATTAAGCTGGCCACAGCTGTGGCTGCTTTCCCCATCAGCCTACCTTTTCCCAGCTGCAGCCCTCTCCAGGGCTGCTTTTACCCCTTCAGGGCCAGAGCGGGGTGACCACCTCGCTACACAGTGCCTCTACCTCTTTCTTAACCCAGACTCCTGCCCCCATCCCAAGGGTTGCCAATCCTCCAGGATTGTCCTGGAATCTCCAGGAATTAAAGATAATTCCTAGAAGATAATAAGGTGATAAGTAACAGTCAGCATGAATTTGTCAAGAACAAATCATGTCAAATCAACCAAATAGCTTTCTTTGACAGGGTAACAAACCTTGTGGATGGTGGGAAGCGGTAGATTTGGTATATCTTGACTTTAATAAGGCTTTTGATGCTGTCTCGCATGACCTTCTCATAAACAAACACAACCTAGATGGAGATACTGTAAGATGGTGCATAAGTGGTTGGAAAACCATTCCTAGAGAGTAGTTATCAGTGGTTCACAGTTAAGTTGAAAGGGCATAACAAGGGGGTCCCACAGGGATCGGTTCTGGGTCCAGTTCTATTCAATATCTTCTATGATTTAGATAATGGAATAGAGAGTACACTTATAAAGTTTGCAGACAATACTAAGCTGGGAGAGGTTGTAAGTGCTTTGGAGGATAGGATTAAAATTCAAAATGATGTGGACAAACTGGAGAAATGGTCTGAAATAAATAGGATGAAATTCAATAAGGACAAATGCAAAGTACTCCACTTAGGAAGGACCAATCAGTTGCACACATCCAAATGGGAAATGACTGCCTAGAAAGGATTACTGTGGAAAAGGATCTGGTGGTCATAGTGGATCACAAGCTAAATATGAGTCAACGTATCACTCTTGCAAAAAAAAAAAAAAAAAAAAAAAAAAAGCAAATATAATTCTGGGATGTAATAGCAGGAGACACAAGAAGTTATTCTTCTGCTCTACTCTGCATTGATTAGGCCTCAACTGGAGTAGTGTGTCCAGTTCTGGGCGCCACATTTCAGTCCAGAGAAGAGTAACAAAAACAATTAAATGTCTAGAAAACATGACCTCTGAGGAAAGATTGAAAAAAAATGGGTTTTTTTAGTCAGGAGAAGAGAAGACTGAGGGGAGACATGATAACAGTTTTCAAGTACATAAAAGTTTGTTACAAGGAGGAGGGAGAAAAATTGTTCTTCTTAACATCTGAGGATAGGACAAGAAGCAATGGGCTTAAATTGCAGCAAGGGCAGTTTAAGCTGGGAGCCAGAGTAGTGGGCAGGCCTGGATCCACCACCCTCGCCACTGGGGAAGTGGCTGGACAGTTGACTGTTGGACATTAGGAAAACTTTCTAACTGTCAAGGAACTGGACTAGATGACCTCTCGAGGTCCCTTCCAGTCCTATGATTATCTCTATTTGAAGATTATGTCATGTGATGAAATCTCCAGAAATATGGCCAACCAAAATTGGCAACCCTACCTGTGATGGGGGATCCATTCACCACACTGGCGCCTCCTGATGGCTGTCTCGGGGATTAGTACTGCAGGTCGGTACGTCTTCTCCCAATGGTGTCTCGCCCGCCATCATGTCTGCTCCCAAACCCACATCACTCCAAGGACCACTGCATCCTGTTCATGGTTTGAGCGTTGGCCTGCTAAACTCAGGGTTGTGAGTTCAATCCTTGAGGGGGCCACTTAGGGGGTTGGGGCAAAATCAGTACTTGGTCCTGCTAGTGAAGGCAGGGGGCTGGACTCAATGACCTTTCAGGGTCCCTTCCAGTTCTATGAGATAGGTATATCTCCATATATTATTAAGGCGGGGAAGGGGGAGAGATAGCTCAGTGGGTTGAGCATTAGCCTGCTAAACCCAGGGTTGTGAGTTCAATCCTTGAGGGGGCCATTTAGGGAACTGGGGTAAAAATCTGTCTGGGGATTGGTCCTGCTTTGAGCAGGGGGTTGGACTAGATGACCTCCTAAAGTCCCTTCCAACTCTGATATTCCATGATTCTATGTCACAATCTCTGCTTCCCCACCATCTGAGGGCCCTGCAGTCAACTGTCCAGCCACTTTCCTAGTGGCGAGGGGGGTGTACGCAGGCCTGCCCGCTACTCTGGCTCCCAGCCTAAGGACCCTGTAGATGGCAGCCACGTATTGCATCCTCTTCAACTCAATTCATTTTCCTGGGCCACTTCCCCATGGTTCCAGCACCTTCTTCACCCTCGCATCAGGATGCCAGTCCTAGCACCCAGCCAGGAGCTCCCTCTACTCCCCGTTCCTGCCCAGCACGGCTCTGTCCAGGGTGCTAGCTTCTCTCTATCTGCAAGGCACCTAGTCCACACTCCTTAAGCTCCAGGGAATAACTGGCCTTGCATTGCCTGGGTCTCTTTTTATATGGGCCTGTTGGGCCCTGATTGGCTGCTTCTCACAGCCCCTCTCTTATTGGCTGCTTCCTGCACAGGCTCTTTAGGGCTCTATAAACCCATTGCATCCCAGTGTGGGGCAGACACCCCATCACACTACCCATCCCTGATTTTGCACCTCTTCTTCCCCTGCCTCTAACTGCTTGACCCTCCTGTGTGTTCAGGTTTTCCCTACACACAGATTCTGCCCATTTCTTGCTTCCGATTTCCTGCCCAAACTTCCGAGGGTGCGTGGAGCTGCCCCATTGTCTCTTGGGTTCATGCTGCATCTTCACCAGAACAGGAGCAGGCTCCCCTGTGAATCATTACAGACCTAACTTCCCAGCAACTCCAATGATGGGATTCACTCATAATAATAACAAAAGAATGTGGTGCCGCCATACATCCAGCTCCACCATATGGCCATGCAGAGCTTTGAGTGTTTTGTTTGCTTTTCTTCTTACTTTATTACCATCTTGGGAGCCAGGGAACATTTCTCCTCTGCTCTGTACCATGCTAATTGCACTGATGGTGTTCAAGTAGATACTAACAATACTAAAGGGACATTAGCATGTTAAAAATGATACTTTAAAACAGTCCTTACCTTTGTTACAAGTATTGCCCTATTACAACTAAACAGATTTTGTAAATTCTGCTTTGCTTTTCAATGCTAATGCTATTTTGTTGACATGTTTTCATTTCAGTTAATGGATATGAGTGATTCCAATAACTTTTTAAGTACACAGTCTGAAAAGCCTGTGTGCCTCAAACTGGCAAAGAAGTCACTGTCTTAACTCCATAACCCTGGGCCTCCTTCCTTATCACTGCTCTCTAGGATGGGCACTCAGGTAGCTCAGGGTGGGAGCCATGAGGGAACGTATTCTTAGATAACACCACTACATCTGAACATTTCATGTAGCTTAGGACTCACAAGAGTAGATGTGCGTGGTTCACTCCACTGCAATGGAGCATTTCAGTAGCTAAATTTGGGACTTTAGGAACAGAGCAAATTAGACTGTTTATTATACTAGTATAATTCTTGTTTCTCCACTAGATGGCATCAAACATCTGAACATAAGAATGGCCATACTGGGTCAGCCCAATGGCTCATCTAACCCAATATCCTGTCTTCCAACAGTGGCCAGTGCCAGATGCTTCAAACAGAATGAACTGAACAGGGCAATTATCGAGTGATCCATCCCCTGGCATTCAGTCCTAGTTTCTGGCAGGCAAAGGTTTAGGGACACCATGAGCATGGTGTTGCATTCCTGACATCTTAGTTAATAGCCACTGGTGGACCTATCCTCCAGTAGCAAAATTTGGGACTTTAGAAACTGGGCAAATTAACCTGTTGATTGTACCAGTATACTTCCTGTTTCGCCACTAGACGGTGTCAAACATTAGTGCAGTTACTTCACATTGTCTCCATAGAAAGCTGCAGAAAGTTTCTGCCAACTGTGGCAAGGGGATACCAGAGAGTAACCAAGTCCCTGTCCACACAAATCTTTAATTAAGTTTGTAGCCACTTACTGGCATGGTCAGCTTTTAAATGTGGGTTGTGTATGGACACCAGGAGGTTAAATCTCAGTGGTTGTAGCAGCTAACAATGGGTCTCCGCATCCCTGCCTGGTCTGGCACAGGGGTGCCTTTCTGTAACCAAATCAGCACACTTGGTTGTTTGGGGCTTTTTGTTTGTTTGTTTTGCAAGGCAGATAAGACCGCTCTCCCCCCCCCCCCCCCCCCCCCCCCCGAATTGTATAACAGGATTGGCCAGTCCTCCTTCCTCCCAGCAATCTGGGCTGGTGGACAGCCTAGAATGCATTGCCCCATGCACTTCTGCTCTGTATTCAAGTTTTCTGGACCTGGAATATCCTACTGAAATCCCATAGGATAACTGCCTAGATTTTCCCAGAATGCACTAATACAAACATTATTAGGCAGCACAGAAAATTTGTCAGTGTTGCTTATCACCTGCTAAGATGCCTGTTGCCTCGAACCAGCTACAAAATCACAACTACAGTTATGTATGGAGGGACTCAATGATGCAGCAATTTGCAGCCACTTTCTCATCTTCCCCTCTGCCTCCAATTGAGAGAGACTGAAGATGGTCCCAAACCAAAATCCCGAATCCATTTGGATTGCATTATGGTCCTGAGCGCCAAATTCCCAGCTCTTGACTCCCCATAGTGTGCAAAACTCTGAATGTGAGCTTTTTGATTGGCCCATCTCTTTGTAATGGGCTGAACCAAATCCCCAGATCCAAATATTCTCAAAACTCTGGGAAAGTTCAGATCTGGATCAAACATCACCACTGATTCCTCTCACTACAATAGTCCAAATCCTGTGTTCAAACATGCTGAATCTTGGGAATGTTTGGATCTAGATCTCGAATTGAAGCCTGATTTTATCAGGGTTTGCCCATCTCTATTCAAGACTCCAGCTAAACTACAGTCAGACAGACTGGTCAAAAAAAGAAACTGATCTTTATAGTTGAGTTAGCCCTGATTAAACTCCTACCTGCCTTGCTTCACACATGGCATAACCACATTCTGAAATAATCCATATAAAATACTTCATTCACCCTCACTGAGCAGGCTGGATGCTCTGGCTGTGTGGTCTGGGTGAGCCGGAGGTTGCTATAGATACAATGCAGGACCTTTCAAACCATTTACAGGATATGAATTAAATAAGGACATTCACTATTTCACACTCTTTTTTTTAAACTACATCCCACTCAGGCTGTTTAAATTGCATTACCGGTGCTGCATGTCTACTAATTTCTTAACCCATGTGGGGTCGTTTCTCTCACGTTTATTTCTTTAGTTGTCAGTCTGCTGCATTCGAACTGAAGTTCCCACCCTTCTCTTAACTGGTAAGGAAGCTCTTCGGGGCAGGGACCATCCTTTTGTTCCCTGCTTGTACAACACTTAGCACAGTGGTTTTCTGATCCATGACTGGGGGTTTACAGGCACTACGGTAATACAGTCCAATAATCATGATAACCATTCCTTGACAGCAATTCTGGTGGTCCTGCAGCGGCAGTTCAGTATTTCAGAAGCCAATGGAAATCCAAAGACACCCACTTTGGTATAGCCAGCAGCAAAGCTGAGGCCATTTTAGTGCTGCTAAACACTGGTGGGATGGAGGGCATACAGGTTGATACTCTTTCACTTAGGGCCTGACCCTGCAGCCATACTCAGGCAAAATTCCCTTTGGAAGTCAGGGAAGTTTGCCTTGAGTGTCGACCTCTTTGAGGTCACAGAAAGAAAGAGAGAGAGAGAGGCTCTCAGTATAACCCTCAGCAGGGCTGGCTCTGGCTTTTTGGCCGCCCCAAGCAAAAACAAAAAACAAAAAACAGGGCGGCCAGAACAGCAAAGCAAAAAAAAAAAAAAACCTGCTTGTGCAGGGGGACCAGCTGGGGGGGGGGGGGGGGGGGGGGGGGGGAGAGAGAGAGAGAAGGAGGCGGCCAGGGCTACAGCAAGGGCACTACCATGCGGCCCCTCCCGCTGCGCCGCCTCCTGCCACCTGCCCCGAGGGCTCCGCTCCCATCGGCAGGGAGGGAAGGAAGAGGACTGCCCTGCAGGGCGCTCTGGTTCTCCGCGCCGCCATCCCCTACAGGGCGGCCGGAGTGGAACAAGAACAAAACAAAACAAAAAAAAACGGCCGTGCCGCCCTAGGATTGGGCAGAATGCCGCCTCGAACAATCTGCCGTCCCAAGCACCAGCTTGCTCAGCTGGTGCCTGGAGCCGGCCCTGACCCTCAGGCTGATAAGGAGCTTGGTGTTACCAAGTGGCCAGATGATTTATCACAGAGAATCCCTCAGGGGGATTTCTCCTTCAAGGATCTCAGAGGAGAACATGGTCTTTATCCCCATCTTCCCAGAGACTGTATCAGCTCAATCAGCCAGCGACCAGATGTCATGAAGAGGCAAAGACTGCAGGGAATCATTTGAGAAGAGAACAAACCCTTCTGCATTGCTTAAAAAACAAACTGGTGTGAACTTTGATAGTTGCTATGGCATTTACAGCCATGAAGCTAATCCTACGATGTTTTTCAGAGAGGTGAGGATACGGGAGGAAAGGGTTGTCTTTTTCAGCCCTGGTGTCCTCTGGGTTCTGGCAGTTGGAAGCCCGGGGATGATTTTGCACTGTGCATGCATGCTATGCAATGCATTCCAGTTGTGAGATGGGTCACAAACATACCTGGGTCAATACCATCGCCGGCTGGACTGTCTGTTTTATGGGGAGTATTTGAAAAGAAAAGAAAGTTCAAGTGAAACTCTCTGACTTGGAGTGTTGAGCTGTTTAAAACTTCCCTTTTTGTGCTTCTGTAGGAAATGTGATAGGAGGACCTGGGTAGGATGAAGTGAGGTTCAAACACAAATTCAGCCTCTTCTGGAGGGCTGAGTTCAAAGCCCACCAGGTCACAGATTAAATGCGTTTAATCTCGTCCTAATTCTCAGTGATTTTTTTCCACTTCCCCAGACCCATCCCGCACTTCGGTGTGATTTACAGTCTGAGTCAAACTGGGCCAAGAGGACTGAGCCCCCCTGACAAAGCTAGAAGAGGGCAACATGATGGGATTAGGAAGTGCTGTAGCTCAGGAGGAAGGCAGTGCACTGGCAGAGCTGCGAGGGAGAACAGGACTGGAATAGCAGAGCGTGTTCCAGTTCAGGATTGATGTGCATTCGGAGACCCAGGGAGGAGAAACGTGTACAGCACCTGCCTGCACTATTTATAACTGAAATCAACACTATTAGTCTCTCATTTGATGTTCAAAACAGCACCTTTTTCAACCAGATAAGGACAAGTTACAGGTGTGTTGTCAATTGGCCAAACATTGCTTTAAACTGTGCATGTGCAGTCCCAGCTGGCTTTCATGGGCGGATCATTCTTGCCTCTGAGGGCAGAATTTCTCCTATAATGTTTAACTGTCTATTAAAGCGCATTGACTAATGCAGTCCTCAGGCTCCAGCTGCCACCAGTTTTTCATTTTAGTCACACGAATCAACACAGCCATGAGTAATAAAACAACAGGTGCGTAACTTTCTGTAGGCTCTACAAAAACAAAGCTATAGAGCTTGGACCATCTGTTATCGTGGCACGAGTGTGCATTTTAGTTTAGATTAAGAACCACAATGAATTTCTACTAGTAACCACTTGTGTGCGCCACATAGCACCAGGCAGCTGGTGCAAAATGTGTCAGGTGCTGCCACCCATGGAGTTGTATCACCATAAGGTGTTGGCAAAATGTCAGCATTTCCCAGGAACACGATTGCGTTGTGCATGCTACTGCAGCAAAGGGGTTCAGTATATACCAATGGATTTGAAAAATGCCTGAGTGGAAGTGGGAGATTGAGAGCTTCCTTAGTAATCAAATGAGACCTGCACAGCCTGAACATCTGGACAGCATCACAGCAAACCTAGATCACTGGTTCCCTGCATCAGTCAATGAATTAATTACAAAGAATTGCTAAGTGCTTCAAACACAGGGCCAGCTCTAGCCACACGTGGCAGACATGAGTACAGTTGACAATAAGAAGGGACCAGGGCCGGCTCCAGGCACCAGCTTGCCAAGCAGGTGCTTGGGGCGGCCACTCCGGAGGGGGACGGCACGTCCAGCTATTCGGCGGCAATTCGGCAGATGGTCCCTCACTCCCGCTGGAGCGAAGGACCTCCCGCTGAATTGCCGCCGCAGATCGCGATCATGGCTTTTTTTTTTTAGGGTGGTTTTTTTTTTTTTTGCGCCGCTTGGGGCGGCAAAAACCCTGGAGACGGCCCTGGAAGGGACGGTGAGATGACGTAGGGAAGAAGCAGCTGAAGGGGAGAGCCTGCAACCAGGAGGTGCATAGGGAAAAAGCAGAGAAGCTACTGCATGGGGGTTGTTGAAGGGGTGAGGTGCGCTCAAAAGGAACAGCTGTCTTTGAAGTTCTACATCAGGTCATGTCAGCGAGGAAGATGATGTGTCAACCCCCACTGACACTTAAAAACCTACTAAGCTGCTAATTTAAATTTCAAGCAGATAGTTCAAGGAATTTAATGTCCCATACAAAGGGTCCCCAACAGCCTGGAGACCTGACTAAATACAGAGTGAAGAAAAAGAGAATACTATTGAGTGGAATCATAATAGGAAGAGATGGACAGATCTATTGTAACCACTGAGTCCATCCCCCAGGCTTGGAGTCAGGACTCTGGAATTCTACTCCCACTTCTCTCACTTTTGTGACTTCAGGCCACTGACTTAGGCCAACATTTTCAAAAGTAGATATCTAAAACCAGGCATCTTAATCCATGTTTAGGCACCTAACTAATTGGCCTGATTGTCAGAGGTGTTGAGGACCCTTAATTCTCCTGGCAGTCTGTCACTATTTATATTAGTAGTATTTTTACAGCAACATAGGTGAGAATAGTGCTTTCTAGACAGATAAAAGTCACATTCCCTGTCCCAAGCAGGTGATAAGCTATGGGTTGCAGGATGAAGCCCTAATGGCCCAGTCCTGTTCCCAAGGAACTCATGGTACAGCCCCCAATGGCTGTTAACATGCATGACAGGACCCTTAGATTGTTAATGCCACAGGATTTGGGACCAAATTCAACACTGTTAAAGGAGAACAGTGGGAGCAGCTATGCCAGAATTGAATTTGGCCCCTTGTCTTCCTATGTGCTCACTAAGTACCATACACATCAATGGTACTATATAAATAATAATTGTAAAAAGGATCCTGATTCATTGAGGCAACACTAAGCTGTAGAAACAGTTCTGCACTTCAGTGGTGATTCCCCTTTTATTAGGGCCCTGATTGCTTTTCCACGTTAGACAGGCCAGGAGCATAAACAAACTATGCCTGATGATCAAATATACATGAAAAGTAAACTGTAGCACATCTGGTGAAGACGCTCTATGCCAGGGGTGGCCAACCTGTGGCTCCGGAGCCACATACGGCTTTTCAGAAGTTAATATGCGGTTCCTTGTATAGGCACCGACTCTGGGGATGGAGCGACAGGCGCCAACTTTCCAATGTGCGGTGGGGTGCTCACTGCTCAACCCCTGGCTCTGCCACAGGTCCTGCTCCCTCCCCTGAGCCTGCCATGCCCTCGCTCCTCTCTCTCCCCGCCCCCCCCCCATAGCTTCCTGCATGCCACAAAACAGCTGATCGGGAGGTGCAGGTGCTGATCGGCGGGGCTGCCGGTGGGTGGGAGGCACTGGGAGTGGGGGAGGAGGGAGCTGATAGGGGGTTGCTGACATATTAATGTGGCTCTTTGGCAATGTACATTGGTAAATTCTGGCTCCTTCTCAGGCTCAGGTTGGCCACCCTTGCTCTATGCTGACGGGAGAGAGCTCTCCCGTGGGCATAATAAAACCACCTCCACGAGGTAGGCAGTAGCTATGTCGGTGGGAGAAGCTCTCCCATTGACACAGCACTGTCCATGCTGGCGCTTCTGTCGGCGTAACTTATGTTGCTCAAGAGGGTGGCTTATTCACACCCCATGTGACATAAATTATATGAACATAAGTGATAGTGTGTACAACTCCTTAATGGTGTTTCCATTCAGTGACCAAATCCTCCAAGAAACCAATCCATCTAATGAGATGATTAAGAACATAAGAATGGCCATACTGGGTCAGACCAAAGATCCGTCAAGCCCAGTATCCTGTCCTCTAACAGTGGCCAATGGCAGGTGCCCCAAAGTGAATGAACAGACAGGTTATCATCAAGTGATCCATGCCCTGTCACCCAATCCCAGCTTCTGGCAAACAGAGGCTAAGGACACCATTCCTGCCTATCCTGGCTAATAGCCATTGATGGAGCTATCTTCCATGAATCTATCTAGCTCCCTTTTGAACCCCATTATAGTATTGGCTTTCATAACACCCTCTGACAAGGAGTTCAATAGGTTGACAGTGCGTTGTGTGAAAAAATACTTTCTTGTGTTTGTTTTAAACCTGCTACCTATTGATTTCATTTGGTGGCCCCTTGTTCTGGTATTATTAGAAGGAATAAATAACACTTCCTTATTTACTTTCTCCATACCACTCATGATTTTATAGACATCTATCATATCCCTCCTTAGTCGCCTCTTTTCAAAGCTGAAAAGTCCCAGTCATATTAATCTCTCCTCATACGGAAGCCGCTCTATACCCCTAATCATTTTTGTTGCCCTTTTCTGAACCTTTTCCAATTCCAATATATCTTTTTTGAGAGGGGGCGACCACATCTGCATGCAGTATTCAAGGTGTGGGTGTACCATGGATTTATATAGAGGCAATATGATATTTCTGTCTTATTATCTATACCTTTCTTGAGGATTCCCAACATTCTGTTTACTTTTTTGACTACCGCTGCACATTGAGTGGATGATTTCAGAGAACTATCCACAATTACTCCAAAATCTCTTTCTTGAATGATAACAGCTAATTTAGACCCCATCATTGTATATGTATAGTTAGGATTATGTTTTCCAATGTGCATTTATCAACATTCATCTGCCATTTTGTTGCCCAGTTACCCAGTTTTGTGAGATCCTTTTGTGCACTCTGCCTGGGACTTACCTATCTTGAGTAGTTTTGTATCATCTGCAAATTTTGCCACCTCAGTCTTTACTCCTTTTTCCAGATCGTTTATGAATATGTTAAATAGGACTGGACCCAGTACAGTTCCCTGGGGGACACCACTATTTACCTCTCTCCATTCTGAAAACTGACCATTTATTCCTACTCTTTGTTTCCTACCAATCCATGAGAGAACCTTCTCTCTTATCCCATGACTGCTTATTTTGCTTAAGAGCCTTTGGTGAGGAGCTTTCTGAAAATCTAAATACATGATATCCACTGGATCTCCTTTGTCCGCATGCTTGTTGACTCTCAAAGAATTCTAGTAGATTGGTGAGGTATGATTTCCCTTTACAAAAAACATGACTATTTCCCAAGAAATTATGTTTATAGATTCATAGATTCTAGGACTGGAAGGGACCTCGAGAGGTCGAGTCCAGTCCCCTGCCCGCATGGCAGGACCAAATACTGTCTAGACCATCCCTGATAGACATTTATCTAACCTACTCTTAAATATCTCCAGAGATGGAGATTCCACCGCCTCCCTAGGCAATTTATTCCAGTGTTTAACCATCCTGACAGTTAGGAACTTTTTCCTAATGTCCAACCTAGACCTCCCTTGCTGCAGTTTAAGCCCATTGCTTCTTGTTCTAGCCTTAGAGGGTAAGGTGAACAAGTTTTCTCCCTCCTCCTTATGACACCCTTTTAGATACCTGAAAACTGCTATCATGTCTCCTCTCAGTCTTCTCTTTTCCAAACTAAACAAACCCAATTCTTTCAGCCAGTCATGTTCTCAAGACCTTTAATCATTCTTGTTGCTCTTCTCTGGACCCTTTCCAATTTCTCCACATCTTTCTTGAAATGCGGTGCCCAGAACTGGACACAATACTCCAGCTGAGGCCTAACCAGAGCAGAGTAGAGTGGAAGAATGACTTCTCGTGTCTTGCTCACAACATACCTGTTAATACATCCCAGAATCATCTTTGCTTTTTTTCCAAAGCAGCATCACACTGTTGACTCATATTTAGCTTGTGGTCCACTATAACCCCTAGATCCCTTTCTGCTGTACTCTTTCCTAGACGGTCTCTTCCCATTCTGTATGTGTGAAACTGATTTTTTCCCCTAAGTGGAGCACTTTGCATTTGTCTTTGTTAAACTTCATCCTGTTTAACTCAGACCATTTCTCCAATTTGTCCAGATCATTTTGAATTATGACCCTGTCCTCCAAAGCAGTTGCAATCCCTCCCAGTTTGGTATCATCCGCAAACTTAATAAGCGTACTTTCTATGCCAATATCTAAGTCGTTAATGAAGATATTGAACAGAGCCGGTCCCAAAACAGACCCCTGCGGAACCCCACTCGTTATGCCTTTCCAGCAGGATTGGGAACCATTAATAACAACTCTTTGAGTACGGTTATCCAGCCAGTTATGCACCCACCTTATAGTAGCCCCATCTAAATTGTATTTGCCTAGTTTATCAATAAGAATATCATGCAAGACCGTATCAAATGCCTTACTAAAGTCTAGGTATACCACATCCACAGCTTCTCCCTTATCCACAAGACTCATTATCCTATCGAAGAAAGCTATCAGATTGGTTTGACATGATTTGTTCTTTACAAATCCATGCTGGCTGTTCCCTATCACCTTACCACCTTCCAAGTGTTTGCAGATGATTTCCTTAATTACTTGCTCCATTAATGTTCATCTATGTGTCTGACAATTTTGTTCTTTACGATAGTTTCAATCAGTTTCCCCAGTACTGAAGTGAGGCTTACTGGCCTGTAGTTGCCAGGGTCACCTCTGAACTGATCTGAAGGGTTCAAACACTAAGGTAGGGGGAAAGAATTGTTTAAGGGGATATTAAGGGGAATAACTAGATGTGATGGGATGAACTTAAGAAAAGGAAAAAACTTAGGCTGAATACCAAAAAAAAACCTTCCTGACAACGAGACAGATGGAATCATGTCCCATGGGAAATGATGGAAGTCACATAGCTTGGGTCTTTTAAACCAGACAAAGCCCTGGAAAGTATACTGTAGGGAACAATGCTGCCCTAAGCTGGATGGCCTATGAGGTATTTCCATCTCTAGTATCAGGGATGCTGTTCTTTTTTAGCAGGCTAAAATCTTGAAAATTAAAGGTCATCAAGTCACTTACCATAAATGCCACATGTACCCCAATTCTCAACTGCAGAAGATGCAGGGCTGCTTAGCTGGGACTGACATCTTCACAAATGCTATTGCTTCTTGAAGTTACCGGCTATGCAAGAGAAATATGGGCCTGATTTTCAGAGCTCTTAAATGCTTACAACTCCAACTGAAAGTATGTCGGGGGAGAGAGAGGAGCCCCTCTGCAACCAGGCCCTATGTGGTACTCAGACTGGCACTTTTCACTGCATTGTCCCAGTGCAGTGGTACAAAATTCAGGTAATTAACTGACAAAGACTCTAAAAGCAGAGCTACTGTTTTCTATGACCTCTAAGCATTTCAGAGCTGGGGGTCCCCAAATCCTGGATCAGGAGAGGGAAGAAGCCAAGTGACAAGGGCCTTCTGAAAGAAATGTCTCCCCAAATCAGGAGAGCTGGCATTATTGAAATATAGTTTCTGAGAGCAGATTCTGTTTATTGCTTACCTCTCTTTCTCTTGTCCTACACTTCTCCTCTTGGATGAAGCTAGTGTCCCAGCATTAGTATAACCATGCCTGAACTCTTATCACCTCATCTTTGCAAGCCACTCCCTCTATAAGAAGAATCATTCTCAGCTGTTAGTCTCAAGGTGCCAAGATGGCTCCTCTGAGTCTCCTTTTAAAAGGACATTGTCAAGTATTTTTGGCCCCAACTTTAGGTTTTGTAATTAAGTGAAAAAAGAGGTCGGGAGCAACAAAACATGAATACAAATATTTTCCAAATGTACACAAACATATATATTTTTTCCAGTGGAAAATGTTTGTATTTGAAACTTCCCTGGCAGTGTTAGGAGCCCAAAGGACAGCACTGAGCAGTACAGGAGAAATAGGAAGTAAAAGTGACTAGAACCAGAAAGTGAAATCAACCAGTTTAATTTCACTCTCTGAAGGGTAAGCAAAGTGCCCAAAATAAACAAACTGCACCAGTGGGGACCAATACATTAGATTTTAAAAACTCCATTTTAATCATTAAAATGTGGTTAATTACACAGGTAACAATATTGTTATTATACTTATTTCCACAGTGTCGCTTTTCTTTATTCTGGTCACCGTTGGTCAGGTAGCTTGGCCAGGGCGGGGAGGTAAGCAGCAGTTTTGAGGACTAGAACACATTCTGAGCTACGAATTAGCCAGAGTGATGGTTTGATTCTTTTTCACCACCTTGTTCCCATTGCAAAAATATATATCTTTTTATAGTGCTAACAGCTTGCACCAAAGGAGTGTCCTGCAACCTCAAGAATGTCTCCTCTCCCCAAAGGCTTGAATGGAGGAAGAATGCAGCTTGCCTGGATTAAAATAAAGCTAGTTATGTATGCGGTTTAGTAAAATATTTCGAGAAAGCATTTTCCTTAGGAAAGGTATGTCACTGGAGCCCTGATTCCATCTGGGACTTCCAATGTGATGCTTCATATGAGATCAGATGCAAGATGGCAGGTTGGGGTGATGGATGGATGGCAGTTGATCAGGGACTATTTGCTATTACCTCTTAATCTGACTGCAATGTTCCCTTCAAATGAAAGCTCCGGGAGATCTCCACTCAATTCCTTCCAGTCACTGCACATACCTGCGGTCACAATGCTGGTTTTTGGCAGCGACCCTGGGAACTTCAAAAAAATGGAAATTGCATGGCTGGTTTAGGCAGTGACATGAGTCACTGCAGGGCAACTGAGTGTGCAGTACTGTATTGTGTAATGTTGTGTCTGGGCGGCAGCAGCTCTGGCAACTTCAGAATAATGGACACAGGGCTGGCTCCAGCTTTTTTGCTGCCCCGAGCAGCAAAGGAAAAAAAAAAAAAAGCCGCGATCGGCGGCACTTCGGCGGCAGCTCTACCGCGCCGCTTCGTTCTTTCCCATTGGCCGCCCAAGCACCTGTTTCCTGCGCTGGTGCCTGGAGCCGGCCCTGAATGGAGAATATGATGCTGATCCTAGTAAATCATCGCGGAACAAACCAAGGTAATAGAGAATGTGATGCTGGCTCTATGCAACTACACCAGGAACCCAGGATAATAGTGTGTGGTGCTGGTTCTGGGTAGCTATGCCAAGAGCAGTGGAATAATTGACAACACGGTACTGATTGTGGGTACCAGCCGGGGTAGTCAAGGTTAACAGAGAATGTGACTTTGGATCTGGGCAGGGATACTAGGAACTACAGCTTTTTAATATTCATTGTAGAGATTATGAAACATTAGAAGCATGTTGTAAAGGTTTCATTGTACACATGTGCATCATTGTAGGGGGATGAGGTTAGACCATACCGTAAGGATTGAATTTCTGGCCATCAAAAGCCCCTAGAGTCTGCTACCTTGCCAAGAATGCAGCAGTTGTCCCAACCTCTTCACAGGGTTCTCATTATTCCTTAATCTCTCTGGGCATATAGATACATACACGTAACAAACTGAGGCCACGTATGTACAGACATTAGGCATATCAGTGGGGATCAAACCCAGGACTTTCAATTCCAAGCCCACAATTTCTATAAACTTGAGCTAATGGAGTAGTTTGCGTAGCTGGTTGTAATTAGCAGGCTGTTATTCTCACTGTGGCTGACCACCAGCAGGAGACAGGATTATCCACATTAACAGCCTGATTTTCAGAGGCACTGAGCACCCAGAGCTCCTCCTGCCTTCAGCTGGAGCTGCTGGTGCGCAGCACTTCCAAGAATCAGGCCCTAAGTCAATACATTACACATGCATCCTCAGACTCTTGTCTTCCTCTTCTGCATAGCTGGTGGGGGAAGAGGGACCTAGATTTTCCTTTTTCCATGCTGGTGTAGCCGCTGAACTTAATTCCTGGTTAGGTGATTGAATAATGGAATTGGCGTACCTGCTCCCTTCTCCACCTTCCCTCCACCACAGAAACCATCATCATGGGCATAATACATCTAAAGCTTATGCTTAGATAAATTTGTTAGTCTCTAAAGTGCCACAAGTACTCCTGTTCTTAATGCTGGGGTGGTTGGTCAACCAGCCTTGCCCCTTTTCTATCCCAAATGACTGAAATAAAGAGATTGTTATGTAACAAAAGATGCCATGGGGATGTACATGGTGCAGCATCCTCTGCTTCCTGACAGGATTCCAAGCTGCCCTCTCCATCCCAAAACAGCCTCTGAGGCAGGGGAACAAATGTTAGTTCTTCTGGTTTATTCTCTGTCTAGATAGTTTTCGCCTTCCTGGCTTGGTTTTAAATTTAGACTGGGTAGATGGCTGCCAAGGGACCCATATGTTGGGTTCTGTGGTTCTGGGAAGAAAGACTGCAGGAAATAGCAATTTGCCCAAGGGATTCCCTCTCACCACCCTCTCACTCCAAAAGTCTCTCCCCAAAACACAGGTTGCCAGAGGCAGCTGGCTAGTCAGCCAGAAGACAGATTTAACACCCCACTGAAAAGGAAGGGAAACAGCAAACCAGGGATGTGAAACTGGTGACTTGGGTAGGGGAAGTAAGAGAACCAATCCACCAGAGAACACCCCTGCATCTACTTAGTAGCTACCCCCAAGCATTAGCCCCCACCCCCTGTTGTAACCAAATAAAAATCACCATTACACATTTGTTTTCTAGGTAAATTTGGTATTGTTGTTGGGGGGAAGGCAGTCCTCTGATCTCTTAAATTCTAACACAGAAAACTGGTGGTCGTAGAACAGCAGTACCTTTCACTTGTCCTTCGAATGATTTAGAAACCTGGTAATTACAAAAAAGAAGATTGGTAGGAGCTTGTTGCTGGTCTTAGAGATGAAAAAGTCAAGCTGAGGTTCTGCTTCCTTCATTTGGTACGTCCAGGAGGAATGCTGTAGGTGGGGGGCAGTCTTGACAGAACTGGAGAGGAGAGAGAGGGGAAAATAAAAGAATAAAAACAGTTCCAGCCAAGGAACTTCACAGTATGGTTCCCCTCCAGTCCCATGCTCTCGTGCCCAAAAAGTCAACAGTTCTCTGTGGATCAAGGAGCACAGGGGGCCTTGGGAGGAGAATCCAGGTTAGCCACCACACTCGTCAGCACAATGCTATAGTTCAGCATCATTTTGCCAAGCAACAGTAGTGACAACCCTTCGAGAAGGATCAAGAGCTCGTCTTCTCATTAAAGTGTGTTTCCCCCAATGTTCTTGGGCGAAGAAAAGAAGGTGAAAAAAAGGTGCTGTAAGAGAGGAAATTAGAAAGAAATAGAAGAAACCCAGAGAGCGAGAGAAGGGAGCATGTTGGGCACAGCTTAGACCCGGGTATGCCTACAGGTTCGCGAGGTGCCTGAGGCTGAGGCAGCCGCAGAAGTGGATGGGGACTCCTCATCTGTCGTGTCTTCCTGCTCTTCCTTGTGGAGGCCGAGGTTGATGTGGCTCTGCAAGGCTGCTGGGGTCAGCCACTCCTTGGGGAGGCAACTTTGGAGGAAAGGGATGCACGAGCTGAAGTAGGCTAGGCGATTCACCCAACGGGGGATCTCCTTCCCACACAGGATCTGCAGAGCAAACAGAAAAGGAACATGGTTACCAACACCAAGGCATGTGTATCATGAGGCTGCTATGAAGACGACCACCTCCTCTTCCCCAGTCAGTCAGTGGCCTGGATTCCTCAGTGCTCAGAAGATTCCTGTTTGATTACAGGGGCTATCTTTTGAGGTCACAGCCAGCCTTAAACTCAAACAATGTAAGCTTCTTCTTGGAGTGCCTTAGGCAAACTCCCAATTGACTGGCCACCAACCTGTCCCTCAATCAGCAGGTTTGGGGAAGGTGGGGAAAAGTACTCCTGTCCTCTCTCCCCCCTCGGCATTTTGAGACCTTGTTCTTATTTGGGGCTCATAGATCAGAAAGCCAGTCCTGCGGGTAGCTCTCAGAACACAGTTAATCCCATTTTCACTCTGTAATGCCAAAAGATTTGGACTGACATTGCCCTGAGCTTCATTAAGCTGATGGTTGGCCGTAACCAGGTGAATGGATGATTGTGAGGAACTATTCTGTCTGCTCCCCACTTTCTGTGACATTGATGCAGTCAGGTTGATTAATCTACAAAGTAGATTTATGCCACAGCACCTTGAAGTTCTTTTCTTATTGTAACTCTTAGCCCCTTTCTTCCTTAAAATAAACTACTGAAATAGGAAAAAGAAACCACCAAGAACAAATCCCAATATCTTGTGGGTCCTACACAGACCACAGGCATGTTTTGTTTTGTTTTGCTTTGCTAATAACCACACAAAATCTGACATGATGGCATGGGATGGCTCAGGGGATTATTTTTGTGACACAGACCCTTTCTTCCTTAGGCCATGAGTCCAAATACATTTTTACTGAACAACAGTAGCATGTGGAACTACTTTAAAGTTTAGAGATAAGTGTAGGAAACCCAGGGCATTGGTACTAAGCATCAGAGAAGTGAATAGAACCATATCCCTTGAGTAGCTCTTTTGCTGCCAAAATTACTTGTAAATACCCAAGTTATGTAGGAATCAGTAATGTTCTACATTTTCATTTTGGGGACAAATTCCTACCTCAGTGACTTCCTCATGGAGTCACCACTCCTCCCAAATTTCTAAACACCACGGCCAGATCTTCTCATGGACCATACCCTTACTACATGGGTTTAAGAATAGTTAACAGGAAAGGATCTGTATCCCAGACTGATCCACAAATCACAGTTTGAGAACCACTGAATAAGACTTTGTCAGCAGGTCATTTTAGTTCCATCCAGGATCTTAAGAAAATTCATTTTTAAAATTATATTATATAAATTTAGCCCAACATTCACCTTTGAAAAGCAAATATTTTACCCATCTATCTCCTTGAAGCCTGACCAGTACCTCCAAACCTAGTACCATTGCCTCCATTTTTGGTTGCATTTCCCCTCAATCCCTTTTCCAGCCCCAGTAGCTCTGGTAACATACCGCCTCCTTGGAAAATGTATATATAAAATAAGAGGCTGTTTTTTAAAGTATGCATTTAATTCTGGGGAAAGGCGCTGGATCAAAGCTAAGAAGGAATCACAAAAATATCATTAGAACAATGAACATAGTAGTGGAGCTTCTGGAGAATTAGTGCTAGAAAAAAGCAGCAGAAGGAAGGAGATGTTGGAGTGGCTGTTTTGTTTGATTCCTTTCACTAAGCAGCTCAGAAAACTGTGACAATTGCTCCTGCCATTCCCTATGTGACAATGATGCTGGGGGATTTTGCTTTTATTAGCTTTTTCACAGGGCAAATCAGTGAAGCCAGGAGGAACTGTAAAACGTACTTAAGGACATGTGGGCATCAGGCCATCACTCACCAATTAGGGCAGTTTATGGAGTTTGAGGGCAATGATGAGGCCTAAGATCACGTCTACACTAGAGGTGCTACAGTGGTACAGCTACAGCAGCTCTGTAGTGTAGATGCTTCCTACAGTGACAGGAGGGTGTCACGGGGCAATCCACTGAGAGACCATTCAAGCTTTAAACACAAACCAAAACCACTCTAGATCTCCTTTGCCACCACCATATTGTACAGTACTGTGTTTTTTCCAGCAGGCCACAGCCTGCAGTGTTATTTACATACATTTACTGTCCAGAGTCAGCTTCCCCACTTGCTTCTAGGGCAGGGACTAGTACTAGCAGCAGCCAGTCTTGCCTATCTCTGCCTTCCTTCAGCTCCCTCCTCTTCCCCAGCACTGCCTTTCTGTCTGCTTATCTTATCCTAGGAGTTGGAGTTGCTTCCCCCTCAATCAGACCCTCAGCTGTAGCTCTCCTCAGTGAAGTGGCACCCTCAGTCAACTATCCGCCTTCCAGTAAGGTCCCCATTAATATATACTGGTGGAGACTGGAGTGACAGAGTGCTAAGTTAGCTCCTGACTCAGCACACCCTGTTACCAAGGGGTTTTTCCGTAACCGTAGGTAATCCACCTTCCCAAGTGATGGTCAGTAGGGCAGTGGAAGAATCCTTTCATCAACCTAGCCTTGTCTACACCAGGGGCTAGGCCGGTATAACTACAGTGCTCAGGGATGTGAAATTTTCACACCCTGAGTGCTGTACCTATGTCAACCTAGCTTTTAAGTGTAGACCAGGCCTGAGCAGTTCCCCTTCCCTCAGAAACACGCCAGTCTGAGTCTTCTCCATCACCAAAGCCACCTTGTTACTATTCCACAGTGGAATAGGAATCTCAACAAGTTAGCAAAAAGGAACTTCAGGAAATCCTAACAGTAGTACAACCTTTTCCTTAGGTTTGAGCTGCCTGCTTTGCAATGTATTGTGGCTAGAGTAGTAGTACATGCCAGTCCAGAGGTAATAGAGAAAACCAGATTTTAATGAGATTAGACCAACTGAACTTAATTAAAGCCGTACAAGGAAAATGAAGAGGGAGAATTCCAATATTTGAATACCTGGAAAACTCTGCCCATTGTAGCTCCCCAGACAGTATAATCAGTTAGAAACATTACATCAGGAGAACAACTCATCTACCCTGATGGCCAGACACTGTTTCCAGCAGTGTAACCTTTTCATGGGTGTCACACATGCCAGACAATGAGGCGTACTTTCCCCCTCCCCCCACCCCGAGAGGGGCATTCCCTTCTGTGGAGGGATGTGTACAAGTCTTTTTGAGACACAACAGGTAAACTGTCTTGGATCAGAAACACTGGTCTTGATTTCTAGATCAAAATAAACACCCATCATGCTTTCAAAAGGTACCTACTGGCTGCCCTAGGAAACTTAAAAGAGCTGTAGTGAATCCTCATCTGGATTCCTGTCAGGCTTTGCAGAGTCCCTGGGAGCAGGACAACTGTATTGCAATGTGGATAGAATAAGGAATGCTGTCTTTTCCAGTTTGTCTGAGGCTTTGAGAAGGCAGTTGAGGCTCCTAGCTGATTCTGCTAATTGGGACAGGGAGCCTTGTTACACTAAACAAGCCCTTTAAGTTGACTGTAAAGATGCTTATCCCCCCTTAGAAAATGAAGATAGGGAGCTATAAGGGCTGGACTAGGCTACATCACACTGAACTCTGAAGAGGTAGAATGAGGATGCTTAGGCATCCATTTGAGGAAGAATACAGCTTGCGTAATACTAATGTACCTCTCAAATGTGCCTCGATTTAAGGAACATCACATGAAGGCCTTGTCTACACTACCAAGTTTTGTCACCAAAACTGCCATTTGTCAACCCAAAAACAGTTAGTGCGTACACACTGCAAGGCAACTTTTGCGAGGGAAAATGCCCAGTTTTGGTGACAAAATACATCCATACTCACAATAGATTTATGTCTTTTTCCCTTACATTTTTTTTTTGACAAAGTGCAAGTGTAGACACCATGCTTCATTTCATTGCTTTAATGGGCCTCCAGGAGGTGTCCCACAATGCCCATCCTGATTGCTTTGGTCAGCAGTTTGAATTCCACTGCCCTACAGCCAGGTAACTAACCATCATAGAATATCAGGGTTGGAAGGGATCTCAGGAGGTCATCTAGTCCAACCCCCTGCTCAAAGCAAGACCAATCCCTAGACAGATTTTTGCCCCAGATCCCTAAATGGCCCCCTCAAGGATTGAACTCACAACCCTAGGTTTAGCAGGCCAATGCTCAAACCACTGAGCTATTCCTCCCTCAAAGAAGCCCTGGGGATTTTTGAAATTCCATTTCCTGTTGGCTCGGCATGGAGAGGTCTCATTGCATCTTCCCCAGTGATCATGGCAGGTTATTGCAGCAAATGCTCTCCCGCTTGGACCACAACGGAGCTGTTGGATCTGCTCAGTATATGGGGACAGGAGGCCGTGCAGTCCCAGCTGCGCTCGAGTCATAGGAACTGGGATACCTACTGGCAGATTTATCGAGGCTTGTGCGAAAAAGGCTATGATCGGGACACACTGCAGTGCAAAGCGAAGATTAAGGAGCTGAGGCAGGCGTACCATAAGGTGAGGGAGGCAAACCATTGCTCCGCTGCTTCACCTAAGACCTGCAGGTTCTATAAGGAGCTGGATGCTATCCTCAGTAGTGACCTCACCTCCATCGCCAAGAGCCCCGTGGATACTTTGGAGGGCACGGAGATGGCGGAAAGAGGACCTAACCCAGAGGACGAAGTTATTGATGAAGAGGTGGAGTTAGATGAGGATGTGCAGCTCCCGGTGGAGTTGCCTGGTGGAGCAGGCAGCCAGGAATTGTTCTCCACTCCAGAGGTACCTAGTCAGTCTCAGCAGTTGCTCTCAGCAGTGAGCAAGAAGCAGGAGATGAGACTCCTGGAAAGTGTCTGTGGCTTGTGTAGTGCGGAGGTGGGTTCAGGGCAAAGAAATGTGGGAGGCTGGCTGTGTTTCTGTGAGCTGGACATTTCCCTGTGTAGCTAATCAATACAGCAGAACAGGGTATTGATGCGCGCCAAGATCTCACGGGAATCCTCCAGAGAGATCTCCAAGGAAGTTTCCTGGAGGTACTCAGTAATCCTCTGCTGAAGGTTTCCTGGCAGAGCAGCTTTGTTCCTTCCCTCATTGTAGGAAACTTTCCCGTGCCATATGGAAATCACTTGTGTGGGTCCAAAGTGGCACATAGACAAGCACCATAGGGAGCAGGGCGGAAGCCACAAGCATGGAGTAGATGTACCCTCATTTCCCTGCTTACCTTTAGCAGTGAGATGTCTGCTAGAATTACCCCACATGTGGAAAAGTGTTGGAGAATTTTACAATTTGTTCCCTAGAATGCTGCACCATGACCCTTGCAAAGAGTATGTGCTCTTTTCCCCATGTGGAGCGCCCCTTCCTCCCCCCCGCCAACATTCGCCATGCTTTGGGTGTTCGCAGAGATGTGTGCCTGGCTAGGGTCAGTGAGAAAGCGATGCCAATGTTGCAAAGGTGTATTTAATTAAAATGTTTCAGTGCTGTGCGTACATTTAACAATCTCGCTTCTGTGCATCGTCCCTTGTGCTTCACCAGATGTGGCCTTCGGGAACACCCCACACACCCCTGCCAAGCGTCTGCACCAGAAAAGAAAGCGCCCAAGACTCAGCAAAGAAGACATGTTCCAATGCAGAAAAAAGGGAACGCAAGGAGTGCTGGGAAGCCAAATAGCAGGACAGAAAAGAGAATCACGGGTTTGTTAAGAACGCTACTGAGCAGATGATTAAAGTAATGGAGGAGCAAACGCAGATGCTGAAGTCTTTAATAATGCAGCAGACTGAGCAGATCAGTGCTCGACCTCTACTGCAGCACATTCAGAACTCTTTTCCATGCCCCCCCAAACTCCTCCCGCACATTTCTTTCCACCTTCCAGGACTTCTCAGTTTCCTCTTCACTCCACCCCCTTGGACAACTTTCACAATGATAGCTGGACCTACACACAGTTGTGAAAGTCTGCCCTTCCCTGGTTCCTCCTTTCCTGCCAAGCATCTGTGTGTTTGTGTGTGCTTTTTCTTGTGCAATAAAAGCAGACTTTTATAATGGTAAATCATCTCTTTTTTTTTCCTACAAGGTGAGATTGCAGGCACTGCCAATACATGCACAGGCCTTTTAATCACTTTATTACAGGAATATAATGCCCCAAATGGTGACATTTCCCCCCTAGGAAAACTACATGTAATGTAACAAAGCAACTCACACAGAGATATACGTTACTGGTGGTCATTGTCAAAGTGCTGCCTCAAAGCCTCCCTGATTCGAATAGCTCCCCTCTGGGCTCCTCAGTCAGCCCTGGTATCTAGTTGCTCAAAATCAGTGGCCAAGGAGTCTGCCTCAGCACTCCACCCCTGAGCAAACCTTTCACCCTTAGCTTCACAGAGATTACACATAGGGTGACCAGACGTCCCGATTTTATCGGGACAGTCCCGATATTTCCTTCTTTGTCCCGCGTCCCGACCGATGTTCGGTCGGGACACTGGACAAAAAAGCAATTTTGCCCTCCGCTCCGGCGCTCACGCCCCCCCCCGACTCCGCCCCCTCCTTCCCCCATTGGATCTCTCCATGGAGGGAGGAGGTTAGGAGGAGGGTCGGGCAACTACTAGGAGCGTAGGAGGGGAAGGGAAAGTTGCCGCGGCCCCGCCGGGAAGGAGCCGCTGGAGGGCAGCCGAGCGGGAGAGGCGCGGGGCTCCCTGCCGGCAGCGGGACGCGCCGCATGTGCCCACGGCGGGCTGGGGGGCGGGAGGCTCTGCAGGGCTGGGAAAAGCCCTGGCTCCTGCCCGTTGCCAAGCCTGGAGCCCCTCAGGCGACCGGCCGCTGCTGTGGCTCGGCTGTGCCAGCCCTGGCCCCTTGCACGCCCGCGCCGCGGCCAGCCCCAGACTTTGCTTCTTGTCCCCCCCCATGCCCTCTTTATCCCTAGCCCCTTCTGCATCGGGGCCAGCTTTTGCCCTGGGGTGGGCAGCACATGCGCCCGGCGCGGCTGGGGCCTGCTAATGCCCCCCGCCCCTGCGAAACCGCTTTATTTTTTTTTGCTCCGCCCCCCCTCCGCCCCTCCCCGCGTCCCGATATTTCATCCCTGTGATCTTGTCACCCTAATTACACAATGTACGGCACGCGGCTATGACCCTGGAAATATTAGCCTCAGTGAGGTCCAACCTGCCAGAAAGGCATCACCAGTGTACCTTTAATCTGCCAAAGGCACATTCAACTGTCATCCAGCACCTACTAAGCCTGTTGTTGAACTGCTCCTTATTGCTGTCCAGGTGTCCCGTGTAAGGTTTCATGAACCACAGTTGTAAGGGGTACACAGGGTCTCCAAGGATCACTATGGGCATTTCAACCCCACCCCCCATAATCTTCTGGTTAGGAAAGAAAGTCCCCGCTTGCACTTTCTGTACAAGCTGGTGATCCTGAAGATGCATGCGTCATGCACCTTCCCAGACCACCCCATGTTGATGTCAGTAAAATGCCCACGGTGATCCACAGGCACCTGCAACACCATGGAGAAGTACCCCTTCCTATTGAGGTATTCCATCTCAAGGTGGTCTGGTGTCAAAATTAGAATGTATGTGCCATCTATCGCCCCTCCACAGTTAGGGAAACCCATTTCTGCAAAGCCGTCCACTATTTCACACACATTTCCCAGAGTCACGGTCCTTCATAGCAGGATGTGATTTATTGCCCTGCACACTTGCATTAACACAGCCCCAACGGTCGACTTCCCCATTCCAAATTGATTTGCAACTGACCGGTAGCAGTCTGGAGTTGCCAGCTTCCACACAGCGATTGCCACACACTTCTCTACTGAGAAGGCAGCTCTCATTCTGATGTCCTTGTGCCACAGGTCTGGGGCCAGCTCCGCGCACAGTTCCAGGAAGGTGCTTTCCGCATCTGAAAGTTCTGTAGCCACTGCTCGTCATCCCACACCTGCATGACGATACGACCCCACCATTCAGTGCTTGTTTCATGAGCCCAAAAGCGACGATCTATCCTATGCACCTGCTCTGTGAATGCCAAAAGCTATCTAAAATTGCTCCTATCCATATCGTGCAGAATGTCAAGCACCTGCGAGTCTTCCTCAGTTAGGAACTTCACAATTAACTGCACTGCCCTCTACGAGGTCTTCATGACAGTTAACAGAGCATAGGAGAGCAGTGCGGGATCCATCCCTTCTCATCAAGATGCCGGGGTGCACAGCAAAGAAGGGCCGCTGAAAAAACTGCCGCAAAAGAAAGCCAGAAGCCCATGGAGTTCTGGGACAGAAAGCAATGCATCACGGGACATTTAGATGTCCCAAGATGCACCGCAATCCACTCCATCATCCCACAAGACCTAGTGACAGAAGGACTGTGGGATAGGTACCCACAGTGCATTGCTCACACTGTTGATGATGGTGCCCCCACTGTGGACGCAATCTGCCAACAGAAGTAGCAAGTGTGAACACGAAATTGCGATTTTTATTATGTCGACTTTTGGGTGTCGACATCACTTTTGTCAACACAAATTGGTAGTGTAGACAGTGGCCATTTGAGAGGTACAGCTACTAGAGAAAAAGTCCCAAATACACATCCCAGGAACAGTTTTTCTTGTTCATACAAAACCCCTGTGACTGGTATCCATTCATTGCTGTTGGCCCTAGACCTTCCACAGCTTCTGTATTCAAGTCTGAGCTATTCGTCTTGCCCCACTACATTTTGGTGTCATTGGGGCTCTCACTGCTCCTACAGACAGAGATTCAACACTTTGGACTAGCAAGAGTAGGGATTGAGAGTCACTGCTTATCCCCATGTACATCCCTGATATTCCTGCATCTTCCACCATCTCCCTTATGGGTTCACGGCTCACACTAAAACCTGCACACTTCATGCATTGCCCCCATTTGAGGCAGAAAACTTCTGCAGCAGCTGTGTGTACTTACTGCCACTAGGGGGCATTTTACAGTAGAGAAGTTGGCTTTCCTTTACTAGAAGTTCTTCTGGGGGGGGTTGGCTAAGAACTGCAAATGCCCCTGCTGCTGTCTGGGGAGCCAAGTAGAAACAATTCAGACATATAGAACAGAAGCCAAAAGTGAAGGAGAGATGGGAACTGACAGCCTGGGATCTAGTTCTGGGGAGCTGTCAAGTCCACACCAGTGCTTCAGCTCACCAATCTACAAGTGATGCAGAAAATAGAGAGAGCCTCAGAGCCCCTGAAGTCAGGCCCATTTCCCATTCCCATCCTCCAATGTATCTGAGAGTTGAATTCATTTAAATGAAGGAAAATAGCAGAAATTTATAACATCCACCATATGTTTAAAGCACATGTTATTGCTGGCAGCCGCATCCTTTACTACTGCTGAAACGGACAGCTGGATAATCTGACCCACATATGCCAAAAATGCTACTTCACAGGCAATAGGAGAGTGACAAAAGGTGTGATAAAAAACATTTGGACTAATGCAAGAGGAAACTATCGTCCCTAACGGGTGCTATTCAGCCAGCTGAATAGTTCCCTAAATATCACTGGTATTTAGGGTTAGCCCAATATCCCCAAATACCCCTGTGATATTTGGGATACCTAGAAATGTACTGGGGACCTAAACAAGAGAATGGGGGATAAGGAGGGAGTACGGTTAGCAGGAAGGTGAGAGAAGAGCCACAAGAATGATTAAAGGATTAGAAAACCTGCTTTTTAGTGATAGATTCAAGATACTCAATCTATTTAGCTTAACAAAGAGAAGGTTAAGCGGTGAGTCTATTACAGTCCATAAGTGCCTACATGAGAAACAAATATTTAATAAAGGGATCTTCAGTCTAGCAAAGAAGGTATAATATGATCCAATGGCTGGAAGCTGAAGCCAGACAAATTAATCCTGGAAATACATTTTGAGCAGTGAGGGTGATTAACTATTGGAACAACTTATCGAGGTTCCTGGTGGATTCTCCATCACTCCCCTCCAATTTTCATATGCTCCTCACTCTGCAGACCTCTGAGGTCTGCAGGAAGGGAGTCCTTGTCCTGCAAACCTTAGGACACCTGCAGAGGGATGGGACTGCAGACAACAGGAGGCCTGAGCCTTTTCAGACCCTGACAGACTTACGTTGGCTTGTTGGAGGCCTGAAAAACTCTCTAGACTCACTTGAGGCAGGCACATCTCAGCAGTTTGGGTGTGTATTACCTTTCAAGAATGAGAGCTTTTAAGAACAACACCGTACAATCCTCACACATTATAAAATGCAGAGTGAAGGTTACACTTCTCAAACACGACCCCCAAACCATCTTAACTCTGTCTCCATACCTGGGCCCTACAAAATCAGAAACTCCTACTTCTTAATCCAAGCACTACAGAATTTCCTTTTATTGGTGACCACAAAGACTAGAAAGCCTCAACATTAAGCATATAATTATTGTGCTGCTTCACAACCTTCTTTAGGATCATACTTAGAACACACACAGAATTTTACAAATTTCTGATTAGACAAATAACCCAGTGAAGGCAATTATTTCCCACACCTCATTAAGGGCCTGATCCAAAGCCTCATGAAGTCAATGTGAGTCTTCCCAAGGGCTTTGGCTCTCACTCTAAGGGCAGAATCTGGCAAGGAGCTGAAGGTATTCAGTACATTGTAGATGGCGCTCATCAAGCCCTCAGAACCAGGCCCCGTGATTCAATGTGGCAACCAGTTCTACCAATGCCAGGAAACAGGCTAGCAGGTCTCCTTTTACAAATGTCATGTGCCCAGATTATGCTATTGTGCAAACGTCATGTGAAAAGAGAAAGAGTTACTGTGTTGACAACGCAGCACAATTAGCATTCGGGCATTCATAGTTTACATTTTAGAATCAATGCTCTGTGGTGCGTGCTTTTAATGCTCTGCATGCAAAGGAGGGAAGATGGCAGCCTGGCATCTCTATGAAGGCAGAGTTACGGGAGCTTGGGTACCTTGTGGAGAAGTGCAACTTGAATTCCTCATTTCCTGGTTGTCTAACATGAGGTTTGTTTGTTTCAAATAACATTCCTGAAAGGTAACATGTACTCAAGCATGAAACCATAACTTGAGATGTAGTGAAAAACAATTTCACATAAGAACTGCCATAACGGGTCAGACTAATGTCCATCTAGCCCAGTATCTGGTCTCTGACAGCGGCCAAACCCAGAGCTTCAGGGGAAGTGTATAGATAGGGCAATTTTTGAGAGATCCATCTTCCCCTCAGCTTCTGGCAGAGGTTTAGGGTTACCCCAAGCACAGAGTTACGTCCCTGATTATCTTAGCTAATACCCATTGGTGGACCTATCCTCCATGAATTTATCTAGCTCCTTTCTGAACTCAGTTATACTTTTGGCCTTCACAACATCCCCTGGCAAGGAGTTCTATAGGTCAATTGTGCACGGTGTGGAAAAAATATTTCCTTTTGTTTCTACAATAGTACCTCAGAGTTATGAATACTTTGGGAATGGAAGTTGTTTGTAACTCAAATGTTTGTTACTGAACAAAACGTTTTGGTTGTTGTTTCAAAAGTTTACAACTGAACATTGACTTAATACAGCTTTGAAACTTTACAACACAGAAGAAAAATGCTGCTTTTGACCCTCTTAATTTAAATGAAACAAGCACAGAAACAGTTTCATTGCCTTGTCAAATCTTTTTTTAAAAAACTTTCCCTTTTATTTTTTTAGTAGTTTGCATTTAACACAGTACTGAACTGTATTTGCCTTTTTGGGGGGGGTGGGTGGGTCTCTGCTGCTGCCTGATTGCATTGTTCCGGTTCCAAATGAGGTGTGTGGTTGACCAATCAGTTTGAACTCTGGTGTTTGTAATCTGAGGTTCTACTGTATTCAACCTGCTGATTATTTTTTGTTTGTTTGTGGGGAAAGCAAATAAAACTTCTCTATTCACTTTTTCCATCTCATTTATTATTTTCTCTCTATATATATTTCCTCTTTCTAAACTGAACAGCCCTAACCTTTTCAGTCTCTCAACATATGGAAGCTGTTCCATATCCTGGATCATCTTTGTTGCCCTTCTCTGAACCTTTTCCAGTTCCATTATATCCTTTTAGATATGAGATGACCAGAACCAGACACTCTACACCATGGATTTATATTGTGACACATGAGGTTTTTGGTCTTATTTTCTATCTCTTTCCAAATAGCTCCTAACATTTTGTTAGCCTTTTTGACCCCTGCTGCGCATTGAACTGACGTTTTCAGAGACGTATCCATGACGTCTCCAAGATCTCTTTCCTGAGTGATAACAGCTAAGTTAGAACTTATCGTTATATATTTATATTTTTTCCAAAGTACATAACTTTGCACTTATCAATGTTGAATTTCATCATTTTGTTGCCCAGTCACCCAGTTTTGTGATATCCCTCTGCAACTCTTCACAGTCAGCTTTGGACTTAACTATCTCGAATAATTTTGAATATGCAAGCATTGCCATTTCACTTTTCCAGATCATTAAATAATATGTTGAACAGTACAGGTTCCAGTACAGACCCTTGGAGGACCTTGCTGTTTACCTCCTTCCATTGTGAAAACTGACCATTTACTTCTGCCCTTTGTTTCCTATCTTTTAACTAGTTACTGGTCCATGAGAAGACCTTCCCCGTTACCCCATGACTGCTTAGTTTCCTTAAAAGCCTTAGTAAAGTTTTCATGTTGGAATTAATTGTAGACTAAATTTGTTTTATAGTTACTGTGTAAAAACTTGAACTTTCACCCCAGGGAGTGTAACTAGCCTGCAGAGATCAACAAAATAGACTGAGTGGCAACATGCCATAAAGCTCAGGCCAGATTGCATTCAACGTGCATGCACTAAAGAAGCAGTACTGTGAATGGCCTTCATCTCACAGTGTAGAGAACAGCTGAGACTAGTAAATGAGGATGACTGGACTCAGGAGTTTGGTTGTTTTCAGGGAATTGGTATCCTAAGGCCAGCGGGGAAAGGGGTGAGAAGCTTTAAAATCAGTTCAAGCAGGGCTATCCAGGATGCCCAGATTCCCCCGTGCAATCACTTTCTGGTCCACCCTAGGTACGAGATGGTCACTCATGGAGATTCTCCCTGGAATCCCAGTCACTTTCCTCATGTAAAGTGAAACAAGCCTCTGTACTGTCACAATGAACCTGGAAAGGAGGTTGCAAAAGAGAAAGAGCAGGAAGAAATGATGGGTCTGCCAAACCATCACTCATGCTCCCCCTGCCCACTTGCAGGAAACATGGCAGTTGCACCTCCATGTCCCTGTACTAGAGGATATAGCTACATGTACATAGGAATCCATGAGCAGAGAAGTTATGAGAGCAGAAAAAAAATCAGGGTCAAATGAAACAGCTGGCTTCTAGGGCTGTGGGTGATGAAGTGCTATTTCAACCTAGCCAACCAGGGCTCCAATTGAGATACTCAAAGGCTGAGAGTCTGGAGTATATGCCATCTTGATGAACAAAACAAGTCAAATCCACCAATGGTATCAAGCTGTTCAGCTGTAAACCAAGCCTGCCCTATGATGATGTTCCCCTGTGTGAAACTCATTGAGACTAGGATTTTAAGTACAGCAAGCAGCTGCAGGATGACAAGATCGGTAACAAGTGGCCTAATAGCAGAAGGTCCTCTAGGGAAGACGGAGTATAATTAAGACTGGGACTACTGGTGACACTTAGAATTAAGGTTATCATACCAAATGGATGAATGACTGTAATTCACTCAAGCTATTGCAAGGGCACACAGAGGAATTCTTCTTTCCCAGCAGGTGTTCCCGCCAGGCCAGCGGCTCAGAACAGCCACAACTCAGAGATTCACCCCTTGGAGTGTGGATTCCATGGTGAACATGTCTTCTAGGCCAATCCCTTTGTGTGTTGTGATGAGCTCACCACCAGCCTCTTCCCTGAAGGGTTGACTCTGATACTCCAGTTTTTCTTTTCCCAGCTGCTCTTCTCTAACAACTATACAGAAGCAACAGGTTAGTGGAGTGGCGGGAGGCAGGGAAAGATCAGAGGTAGAATCCAGCAGCTCTTAGGAGTGAGGGGGGATTTGCTCCCAAACAAGACTCCCAATCCTGCAAAAACTAATGGCCACACCTAGGTAATTTGCTTACCCTTCTGACACTTCTTACTTATCAACTGGCTTTTGTTATAAGTCGGCTGGGCAGAATTTGATTTTTTTATACATGTAATTTCAGTGGATAATGTCAATGTTTATTTTTAAGCATTTTCTTTTATTTTTATGGTTTTAAATTTTCACAGTTGTGGGAAATTATGGGAGGGTCCAGACAATAGAGGGTTGGCAATAATTATTTAATGAATGTAGTTATTGGGATTGTCATAACTATAAAGGGAAGGGTAACAGCTGTCCTGTGTACAGTTCTATAAAATCCCTCCTGGCCAGAGACTCCAATATCCTTTTCCCTGTAAAGGGTTAAGAAGCTCAGGTAACCTGGCTGGCATCTGACCCAAAGGACCAATAAGGGGACAAGACACTTTCAAATCTTGGGTTGGGGGGGGAAGGCTTTTGTTTGTGCTCTTTGTTTGGGAGTCGTTCGCTCTTGGGACTGAGAGGGACCAGACATCAATCCAGGTTCTCCACATCTTTCTAAACAAGTCTCTCCTATTTCAAACTTGTAAGTAAATAGCCAGGCAAGGCGTGTTAGTTTTCCTTTGTTTTCTCAACTTGTAAATGTACCTTTTACTAGAGTGTTTATCTTTGTTTGCTATACTTTGAACCTGAGACTAGAGGGAGGTCCTCTAAGCTCTTTAAGTTTGATTACCCTGTAAAGTTATTTTCCATACAGATTTTACAGAGATGATTTTTACCTTTTTCTTTAATTAAAAGCCTTCTTTTTAAGAACCTGATTGATTTTTCCTTGTTTTTAGATCCAAGGGGGTTGGATCTGTATTCACCAGGAGTTGGTGGGAGAAGGAGGGGGAATGGTTCATTTATCCCTGCTTTAAGATCCAAGGGGGTTGGATCTGTATTCACCAGGAGTTGGTGGGAGAAGGAGGGGGAATGGTTCATTTATCCCTGCTTTAAGATCCAAGGGGTTTGGATCTGTATTCACCAGGGAATTGGTGAAGAGTTTCTCAAGGCTTCCCAGGGAAGGGAATCCATTTGGGAATGGTGGCAGCGGACCAGATCTAAGCTGGTAGTTAAGCTTAGAAGTCTTCATGCAGGCCCCCACATTTGTACCCTAAAGTTCAAAGTGGGGAAGCAGCCTTGACAGAGATTCAAAAAGTTTAAGCTTTACAGCCATTGAAATAGAAATTGTCAACGTCACATGTCAAAATATACAAAGTAAATATCCTTAAATCAAACTCTTAGAACTGAAGCAGCATTTTTCTTACTTTGCCTATCTGTAAATTTCAATTCTCATCAATGGAAATATTTTTGTGCCTGTGTTTATGGTAAAATTGACATTTACTGATACAAAGCTAGTCCTGCCGAGCTTAGTTATAAGGATTAGGTTTTTTCCTTGCCACCTAGAGCTGTGCAAAAGAGGAATATGTTTTCATGCCATTGCACACACAAAAATGTCATACTGCTCAGCAGCGTAGCTGGGGGGGGGGAGCAGGTGGGAGCGGCCTCTCCCCTGAGCACTCACTCGGCACTTCCCAGCACGTCCGGGTCTTTGGGCTCCGCTGCGTGCATCTTGCGGCGGCGGCTCCTGCTCCCCCCGCCCTCGCTTTGTGGCGGCTGGGTGACGCTCCTCCCTGTGCCCGCTGGGGGGCGCCTGCTACCTTGCGGCTCCAGCGCGGGTTACCCACAGGCAGCTCCGGGTCCTCGGCGGCAATTCGGCGCGGTGGGTTCTTCTGCAAGACTTGGGTTTTTCTTTTTTCTTCTTCGCTGCTTTGCAGCAGGTGGCGCCTTTTTTTCCTGTGTTCGCTCCCCCTGCTGTTAGAACCTGGCTATGCCACTGATGCTGCTATGACCAGGAAAATTCAGGCCAGATCCTGAGTTGGTGTAAATTGGCATAGCTCCTCTGACTACAGTGGGGTTATGCCAATTTACGCCAGTTGAGAACATGTGCCTTTATTTTAATAAGATACCTGCAAATTTCATATCATTTGCTTGACAATAGGACCACTTTAAAATGGAAATGTGAAATGTAAGGGTTTTTTGTTCTTAATTCAAAGTTCTTACCCACAAGTGCGGATAGACGGGACTGAGGCTGGACCAACAGTGAGCACAGGCAATTATAAGAATGGTCCATCTAGCCCAGTATCCTGCTTCTGATAGTGGCCAGTACCACAGCTTCAGGAGGAGTGTACAGAACAGGGCCATTTTGGAAAGATCTACCCGTCTTCCCCTATCAGCTTCTGGCACTCAGAGGTTTAGGGTTGCCCCAAACATGGGCTTACATCCCTGACCATCTTGGCTAACCTATCCTCCATGAACTTATCTACTTCTTTTTTGAACTCAGTTATATTTTTGGCCATCACAACATCCCCTGGCAACAAGTTCCACAGGTTAATGGTGCATTGTGTGAAAAAGTACTTCATTTTGTTTGTATTAAACTCGCTGCCTGTTAATTTCATTGGATGACTCCTGGGTTTTGTATTGTGGAAAAGGGCAAATAAAACTACTCTATTCACTTTTTCCACATCATTCACGATTTTACATACCTCTGTCATATTCCCTCCCCCCTTAATCATCTCTTTTGTAAGAGGTCTGCTACTAGGGTCCTTGATTTCAAAATGGCAAATTTAAAAAAATTAAAGGAATTAGTTAGGGAAGTGGACTAGACTGAAGAACTCAAGGATCTGAATGTGGAGGAGGCTTGGAATTACTTTAAGTCAAAGTTGAGGAAACTATCAGAACCCTGCATCCCAAGCAAGGGGAAAAAAATGTAGAGAAGGGTTCCAGACCAAACTGGATGAACAAGTATTTCAAATAGGGTATCATGAGAAAGCCTTTAAGGAATAGAAAAAAGGATGCATCAGCAAGGAAAGCTACCTCTTGGAGGTCAGAAAGTGTAGGGGAAAAGTGAGAAATGCCAAAAGCCAAGCAGAGTTGGACCTTGCAAAGGAAATTAAAACCAATAGTAAAAGGTTCCTTAGCCATCTAAATAAAAATAAAACAAGGAAAGAAGAAGTGGGACCGCTAAGCACTGAGGATGGGGTGGAGATTAAAGATAATTTAGGCACGGTAAAAAACCTACATGAATATTTTGCCTGTTTTTAATAAGGGTAATGAGGAGCTTGGGGGCACTGGCAGCGTGACTAATGGGAACGAGGTTATGGAAGCAGATATCATCACATCTGAGTTGGAAGCCAAACTCAAACATCTTAATGGAACCAGATCAGGGAAACCAGATAATCTCCTTCCAAGGATATTAAAGGAACTGGCACATGAAATTGCCACCCCAATAACAAAAGATTTTTAATGAATGTGTAAACTTGGGGGAAGGTCATACCCTATGACTGGAGAATTGAAAATATAGTACCTATATTTAAGAAAGGAAAAAATAGTGACTGGGAAACTAGAGACCCATGAGTTTGATCTCAATTGCAAGCAAGGACTTAGAACAAATTTTGAAAGAGAGAATAATTAAATCCATAGAGGTAAATGGTAATTGGGATAAAATACAATAGGCTTTTACAAAAAGTAGATTGTGGCAGACTAACATAATCTCTTTGAGAAGATAACCAATTTTCTAGACAAAGGAAATGCAGTAGATCGAATCTACCTTGATTTCAGGAAGGCATTTGATGCAGTTCCACATGGGAAATTATTAGTTAAATTGGAAAAAATGGGGATTAATATGAGAATTGAAAGGTGGGTACGGATCTGGTTAAAGGAGAGATTACAAAGGGTCATACTGAAAGGTGAACGGTCAGCCTGGAGAGAGGTTACGAGTGGAGTTCCTCAAGGATCAGTCTTGGGACTGGTCATATTTAAACACTTTCATTAATGACCTTGGCACATAAAAGTGGCGGTATGCTAATACAATTTGCAGATAACACAACATTGGGAGGTATTGCTAATACAGAGGAGAACCAGAATATCATACAAGAAGATTTGGATGACCTTGAAAACTGTAGTAAAAGAGCTAGGAAGAAATTTAACAGTGCAAAGTGCAGGTCATACACTTAGGGATTAGCTATAAGACTTTTTGCTATAAACTGGAGACGTATCAGTTAGAAGCAACAGAGGGTGAGAAAGATCTGGGTGTATTGGTTGATCACAGGATGACTATGAGCTGCCAATGTGATGTTGCCATGAAAAAGGCTAAGGCAATCATGGGATACATCAGGCAAGGTATTTTCAGAAGAGATAGGGAAGTGTTAGTACCATTATCCAAAGCACTGGTGAGACCTCATCTGGAATTCTGTATGCAATTCATGTTTAGGAAAGATAATTTCAAACTGGAACAGGTGCAGAGAAAGGCTTTTAGGATGATTAGAGGCATGGAGAACCTACTTTACAAGAGGAGACTTAACGATCTTAGCTTGCTTAGCCTAACAAAACGAAGGCTGAGTGGAGATATGGTTGCTCTCTAGAAATACATCAAAGGGAAAAACACCAGGAAGGGAGAGGAGTTATTTAAGTTAAGGGCCAAAACTGACATGAACAAACTGTCCATCCGTAAGTTTGGGCTTGAAATTAGACAAAGGTTTCTAACCATCAGAGGAGTGAAGTTCTGGAAAAACCTTCCAAGGGGAGAAGTGGGGACAAAATAATTAACTTATTTTAAGACTGAGTTTAATAAATGTATGGAGGGGATGGCATGATGAGATTGCATACAGTGGCATATGGCCTGTCCACAACTGATATTAGCAAATATCCCCAATGGCAAGAGATGGGACACTAGATGGGGAGGGTTCCAAGTTACTACAGAGAATGTTTTCCCAGGTATCTGGCTGATGGGTCTTGCCCACCTGCTCAGGGTCTAACTGCTCATCATATTTGAGGTCGGGGAGGAATTTTCTCTCAGGTCAGATTGGCAGAGATGCTGGTGGAGTTTCAACTTCCCCTGCACCATGGGGCATGAGTCACTTGCTGGTTTGAACTAGAGTAAACGGTGGATTCTCTGTAACTTGAAGTATTTAAATCAAGATTTGAGGACTTCAGTAACTCAGCCAGAGGTTATGGGCCTATTACAGGAGTGGGTGGGTGAGGTTTTTGTGACCTGTGATGTGCAGGTCTGACCAGTGATCATCTGGCCTTCATGTCTATGACTAAATTGAACAGCTCTAATCTTTTTAGTCTCTCCTTATATGTCAGCTGATCCATACCCTTAATCATCTTTGTTGCCCTCTCTGAACCATTTATCTGTTAATCATTTTCATTGAGCTGAGAGAATCACTCAGTGCAGCCAAGAGTGGAAAGGTTAGTGATGAAAGAATAATCTCTTAGACTTTAATATAGCATCTTTCATCCCAAGGAATCCTAAAATGCTTCATAAACTTAAACTGATGTAGAAGCTATTCCTAGAAATCTGCTCATTTCACTGCCTTAATGTAGCCAAACCTGAAATAAAACAGCTGCTGTATTCAACAGCAAAACTACACAACCTTATGGCAGGAAATAAAGAAAAATCACCTCCAATTGAAACTGCAGGAGGAATTTACGGATACAGAATGTCATTATTAATGAGTTTCTATGGAATGCTGTAAATCATCATGGTACATAAACTAAGAAAAAATATACAGCACCTGCCCCCAGCTTGCCACATTCAAAGCCCCCTGAAGTCAGTTGGAGTTTTTCCATTCACTTCAGTGGATATTGGACCAGGAACGAAACAAGCAAACACTTGCTGATGTTCTTTGTTTCTCTGTTATTTCTTCCTGCGGCCCATCCCTCCTCCTAACTGTCTCTGCCCCCTGCCAACCATTAACCAGAATAGCTCATATGTGTTTGCTGAACAAAATGCCATTCCCACAAACACATTACATGGGCCTCATCTTTGGAGAACAAACCAACAGTAATTACCAGCTGAAGAAACCTTGGATACTATTTGACTGGGATATGCTCAAGTTCAGCTTCCAAAAACAGCTGCATCTTCAAAATCGGACACCGATGCATTCAGCTTTGGAGTCGAATTATTCATTGACAGCTAAAAAGCGGCTTTCTTGTTTGACCATTCCTTGATGCAGCAGACCTGCCTTGCTGACAATCAAACAATTTTTAAGGCAATCAGAACACTGGGGTACGTTTGTTGCACACATCAGCAGGTTTGCCTTGGTTTAGAAAGGAAATACAGATCGCAAGAGGCCAATTAGTATGCTCCAGCCATCCGCTCCTCAGCACAGCTCTACCCTCCACCTGACAATAGAACAAATTGCCCCATCTCAACATGGCTCCAACTGCCCGTATGAAAGATGACCCATTTACCCACCACACTGAAAGCAAAAAACATAACTCCACCTGTCCACATAACAGGTATCTTAAGACTGCTTAACCCCACTCCACCATGGCTTCAATTACACAGGGCACAAACCTGTCCAGCATGATTCTATCAACCAGTGACAGACCTGCACCCCCCTCCCCGCCACACACCACCACCCCTATCAATAGAGAGACCTTTGCCCAGAATGATAAGGGTGGGGTGGGGGACAAAATCTTGTATCCTGTCTGGATATGGCTCCACCTGCAAATCTTGTAGCATCAGGAATTGCCAGATACTTCCCAGAGACAAGGTCATTGAGGGAATATCTTTTACTGACCCAATCTCTGTTGGGGAGAGAGATATGCTTTCCAGCTACACAACACTTTGTAAAGATGACCTTGGGAGCTTAAATTCATAACTTTGCTAGACACTAAAAATCATGATCTTAATACAGACACAATGTATGGTTTATTAGAACAATCTGTAACCCCCTTTCTGTGTTATGATTTCACGGGTGCTAACAGGCCACTTCATCTTGAATGGTCCCTTAGAACAGGGGCGGGCAAACTTTTTGACCTAAGGGCCACATTGGGTTTCTGAAATTGTATGGAGGACTAGTTAGGGGAGGCTGTGCCTCCCCAAACAGCCAGGCGTGGCCCGGCCCCTGCCCCCATCCGACCCCCCCTGCTTCTCGCCCCCTGACGGCCCCCCTGGGACTCCTGCCCCATCCACCCCTCCCTGTTCCCTGATGGCCCCCCAGGACCCCTGCCCCATTCACCCACCCCCTGCTCCCTGTCCCCTGACCGCCCCTGGAATCACCGCCCCTGACTGCCCCCCACTGCCCCATCCAACTCCTCCTCTCCTTCCTGACTGCTCCCCTGGGACCCCTGCCCCCATTCAACCCCCCTTTTCCCTGCCCTGACCCCTATCCACACCCCCGAACTCTCCTGCCCTCTATCTAACCCTCCCTTCTCCCTGCCCCCTTACCGCACTGCCTGGAGCACCGGTGAATGGTGGCACTACAGCTGCACCGCCCAGAGCACCAGGACAGACAGCCGTGCCGTCTGGCTGGAGCCAGCCATGCCACCTTGCAGCACAGAGCACCAGGTCATGCCATGGCTCTGCAGCTGTGCTGCCCCAGGAGCTCGCAGCCTCGCTGCCCAGAGAATTGCGCCAGCGGCTCAGTAAGCTGAGGCTGCATGGGAGGGGGAATAGCAGGGGAGGGGCCGGGGGCTAGCTTCCTGGGCCAGGAGCTCAGGGGCTGGGCAGGAGGGTCCCGTGGGCCAGATGCGGCCCGCGGGCCGTAGTTTGCCCACCTCTGCCTTAGAATATGTGATAACTACTTATGCTAAACTATCTGTTCAACCTTGTACTTAGCTGTGACGCTCTGAGTACCTTTCCCAGACCTGAAGAAGAGCTCTGTGTAGCTCAAAAGCTTGTTTCTCTCACCAACAGAAGTTGGTCCAATAAAAGGTATTACCTCATCCATGTTGTTTCTCACATATCCTGGGACTGACATGGCTACAACAACACTGCATACAGATACCTCCCACTAAGATTCCATTTGCATGGTTTCATCAGGTGTGCCTGCCCAAGCCAGCTCCATCTGCCCCCATAATCTTGATAATCTTAACATGGTGCCAGCCACTAGCACCCTGTCCACTAGACTGCTAGTTTAGCTCCCACATGCTAACACTCACACTAGCCCTCAGGTTGCAATACCCCGCATAATCCCTCATTCAGACTCCATCTGACACAATCTTAGCAATTTCAAAATAAGCATTACTGAGGATGACAACCCCAAAGAATTTGGGGTTTGGATGTTTACCAAAGTTCAGAGAACCCAACTGCCTTTGTGAGTTTCTGGGCTAACCCTCATAGCAGGATGCTCTGAGTGAAGTGATGCTCAATCAGTTGAACCAAAACTCACAAAAGATTTCTAGCTACAAAGCTCAGTGGTAACTGGTTCTGACAAGCTTGAAATCTCACAGTTCAGCCCTAGTAAGGACATTGAAGTATTTTATTGCAGATTGAACTAAACCAGCTTAGGGGTTTAGGACCCTCTCTCTTTCTTCTGGCAGCCAACTAAGGCTATTTAATAAAAAATATATATACTTTGCCCCTTAAAGCACCTGTCCTCAGAGGATCTGATGCACTTTGCAGATGTTGATTAGGCCTCACACTATGCCCATGAAAGAGGGAAGTATTATTGTCACCATTTTACAGATGAGAAAATGGAGACAAAGAAGTTTAGCAAATTTGTCCATTGTCACACAGTGAGTCAGCGGCAGAGGCAATGGAACACAGGAATCCTAGCTCACAATCTCACGTTCTAACTGCTGACCTCATACGCACTCTCCTTCCATTCCTGTTGGTGTTGGTAGCTGCCAGCAAGCATGTCTTTCATCTGTGGGCAATCACAGACCTAGCTGGGGCTGATAAGTATGCTAGCCTCCCCTCATTCTGACTAAATAGGAGAAGCAATTAAGTTCCTTTATGGAGTAAGACAGATAAAACAAAAGAAACTACCACTCAAAGGCTGGCAGATAAGCAGCCAAGCTTTTGAATTCTTCTCTAAATCAGACCTCTGAACTCTAGGTATTGGCTCATTACCAATTAATAGTGAGAATCCAGAGTCTGTATGAGCTATGTATGAGTAGCTATGGCCCCAAGCATGTCTAAGCAGCATTGGTCTTGTGACATTATGAGAACTGCCTAGTAGGACACAAGCTTCTTCAGTCACCTTCCTTTTATTCTCCCCAAGGGAACACTCCTCACCCATGAAATTTTCATCATCTCAACCCTTTTTTTTTTCTAAAGTAACTATTGCCACTACTCTTAGTCCCAGAGCTTTGGTCACCAAAGTGGGCACCATGTTCGCCATCCCTAAAATCAGCTTCATATACGTACCCATGATCCACCAGCCAAAGTATCTTTCTAAATTCCCTCTCCATGATCCTGTCCAACTCCAGAGCCATCAGGCATCAGCAGAGAACTAATTCCTCAATACCATTCACCACTGCCCATTTAGGAAACTGCTCTTTGGCTCCACTTCCTGAGCCAATTTGGGTGTGAGGAAGGTGTGATCACATGATGAAGAATTTCAGATAGGGAGGGGAGGATTAACACTGCCCATAGACTGGCGAGAGGTGGCCAAGGTATACGTGTGTGTGTGTGTGTGTGTGTGTGTGTGTCATAGATATGCAAAGGTGGAAAGATCTTGTTATAGATGGGGAAGGAAATGGAAATGCTTTCCACATCCCCACACTACTTTTCCATTTGGCCAATTTTGAAACAAAGCAAAGCAGCTCTTTGGTCTACTGGTTCCTAGATTTCCAAATAAATCCAGCAGAGACAGAAGAGGGAGCATTTGGAAACTTTCAGTGGAGCATACTGGAATTTTTGCTAAGGACAGAATCAGGAAGTGCAACACCACTGAAGTCTGTGAAGGTGCATAAATTTGTCCCAACACGTTCAGATAATCAGTTCAAGGTGCTAATCCAAACCAAACTTCTGAACCTTGCCAGGTTCCACTTGATCATTCCACTAGCCCACACAGTGATGATGCTGGACAGATGGGGAACCTACTGGCTTGTGAGTGGAGGAATAAAGGAGGAAAAAGGCAGCAGCAGGTGCAAAAGGAGGAAAAAACAAGCCTGGTAAGAAGGGAATCGGTCACTGAGATGATACTACTTCCTACAAGTGATTTTTACCAATCAAATCTAAACAGATAGTCTTAGAAATATAGAGACTTTGAAAGAATAATCGCATGGGAGTTTGAACCTAATGTGCTAACTTCAGGATCAGTTTCAGTCTCTTTAAATAGTCTCTCTAGGTTTAAAAAAAAATGATATGATAATTTAGGAGGTGATTTGGGATGCTTAACTCTCACCTCAGCATCCCAGAGAGCTCTTTCAGAACAAAAACAATGAGGAGTCCTTGTGGCACCTTAAGATTAACAAATATGTTAGTCTCTAAGGTGCCACAAGGACTCCTCGTTGTTTTTGCTGATACAGACTAACACGGCTACCCCTCTGAAACCTTTCAGAACAAGTTTTTCAACCACGCAGCTGAATTCTGCTATCATTGATTTAAGCAGAATTATTGCCCATTCACACAGGCATATGTGAGCAGTGTTTGGCCCAATAGCTGTCAGGGATTCTCTGTCTGTGCCCCAGGAGACCTGACCTGGTTGGATTGACTGATTCAGCCTTTTTCTATTTGCCCCCATTATTTAAAAAAAGCAGCAGCAGGAGGGTTTCACAGCAACTGTAAGACAGATAAATAACTCCAGGCTGGGAGGCTGCTACAAGATGAAGAAGGTTGTGACCTTTTCTGTGGCACTTCAGATAAATTACGCATACAAATCAAAAAGAAAATCATTCCCCTTTCAAGAGCAGGGAGCAAAGAACCAATAAATGAACCGACCACTGGCCTTTCTGTCACTGCAGCCCTGCAGTGTACTTCCAATATGAATGCCCTTTAAGATTAAAACCAGTTTATGGTTCTCAATCCAGTACCTAATTATAGGGACATCAGCTTGAGGATGCATCATCAAAAGGGACAGTTTGGAGCAGTCATGCATGATCTGTCATAAGGATCACAGAGCACACTTTTGTACAGTTTAAGACTTGCCTCTGCCCTAGAAGAATTTGAAAGGGAACCAGGTTATTCTTGCATATTCATATCTGAAAATCCCTGCTGGAGGCTGCCACATTCACTAATTTCCCACTCCCTTCCCAGATGAACCATTAAGGTACCAATAGGGGCAGCTAGGTAAGATCTGGGTTGCAGCTAGAATCATTTAGATGCCTAATATGTGGGTGCAGGCCAGCAGTTAGACATCTAAATGACATCAACTGCATCCACACTATTTGCATCCACAAACAATGGTGGGCATGAAACGGCAAAGCAAGCCAAGCTGAGGCCTTGTTAAAAGTAAATCTGTCCTACTGTAATAAGAGAGAGGTTGAAATCAACGCATATACCCCCTTTTCCCCTCAACTATCAAGTGTTTCCAAAACTCAGCTATCAACTGGATCCAAATCTGAATGTTGTAGCTCAAATTCCTGTCTCAGATTGTAATTGGGCTTCTGTCTGAGGGAGCTCAATCAATCAGCTGAGCCCGAACAATGGGAAGAATGGGTGTTTTATTAAGATTGGACTCAGAACCTAACCCATTCCCCATGGGGAGAACAGAGCTCCTACTCCTTTCTGTCCTCCTTCTGTGGCAACATGACCTCGGTCTGCTTAACGTGCCGTGGAGTCTGCCTTCAGACCACGTGACCAGATGGTAGCCTCCAAACTTCCAGCCAATCATCTGTATGGACACTAATTAAGATGGCCACAGCCAAATGAGAAAATTAAGAAGGCCAAACACAGTCAGCTAGCACATGGCTGTTCATCTGACCCTTGAGGCCCACCAGCCATATTTGTGAAAAATTGAATGTTAACTCTTACATTACCAACTGGCTTTTGGGCTGTCTCAGCTCAGTCCTTCTGGATGAGATAGTTCTTTCCCTAGCTTCATAGTGCCACCCCTGATTTTGTCTGCACTGAGAGCACCACAGGCTGTGATCTCATCAAATATCCCAAGTAGTATTGGCCTGACAGATAGTAGTAATAATCATAGTAGAAGCAGGAGTAATACCTAGATCTTATCTAGCAGTTCCAATAAGTAGATCTGAAAGTGCCAGTATTATTATTCCCATTTTATACATGTGGAAACTGAGGCATAGAGCAGTGAAGAGACTTCCCTAAGGTCACCCAACAAGTCAGCAGCAGCACCAGGAATAGAACCCAGGTCTCCAGAAGCCCAGTCCAATGCACTATCCACTAGGCCACACTACCTCCAAGGAATGCCAGTGTGATGTAGGAAGTAGCATTGATGATTCAGTAGGTAGCACTCTTGCTTCCATGTCAGAAGTGAGTCAATGCCAAGCATGGTGTAAGGGCACAGTAGTCTTGAAAGTGCCATCTCTTGGATGAGAGGTAGCAAGAGAGGTCCTGACCACATGTACCCACTTGAGCTCCCTGGGGATTTTTTGCATGGGGCTGTATGTTTAACCTGGTGTCCCTAATCAACTCCCAGTCTGAGCAAGTAATGACATTCTGCTGACCTAAATCCCCACCTCAATTTTTTTCTTGGTGTAGTGAGGCGGTGTGGCTCCCCTCCGCCCCAGAGCAGGACAAGCCCTGGCCAGCACCTCTACACTTCGATATTCTTCTTTACTTCCAGTTCTTCACTTCTGCATAATGTAGCTATGCATTATTAAATAGATGCTATGGTCTGCCTCAGAAGAAGAGGAGCCTCTATGGGGGTGGGGCTGGATAAGAACAGAAGAGGACAGGGATGGATAGAAGCAAAAGGGGTGAATAAGTTGGAGGGTACATAGTCTCAGAGGAGTGGGGGGACAGAAGCCAGGGGATAGGGGCTTGAATAAGGGGAGGAGAGCTGGAGGCAAGGTGCAGTAGGAGCATAGAGGGAGGGTGGGTGGAGAATTGGGGATGGATAAGAGCAGAAGGGCGAGAGCTGGGCTGTGATGGATAGGAGTATGGGGAAAAGAGACAGGCTGGGGGCATAAGGGTCTATAACAACTAGATTACATACCCCTTCAGAACCTGAAATTGAACTGAGGAGGGCCTGAGTCTCTAAATTGTCTGCTCTCAGCCAATATCTGTGAAGCCTACTGGCAAAGCGTGTTTCTCTGCCATCCTCCACTGATAGGTCTATAGAGAAGATAACAGCCTACTACTGCTACTAGTTACTCCGTTAGCCTCTGCTGTTCGACACTCAACTGGTTCGCTGCTGACTGCCCTTATATACCAGTCAGGCCCACTCAAGGCCCAGCTGGAACAAAGCACTCCCAATTCACACTTTTCAAACAAACAAGCAAGCAATCAAGCACACGGTCAAACTGACCAACTGTCCCAGCAGCAGACACTCAGATACTCACCAACACAGCCCCCCTAATGCAGCACTTAGCGTACCTCCTCTCGGACAGCTCCCAGGCAAACTCCCGCTGTTAGCCTCTGCTGTTCGCCGCTCAGCTGGTTCGCTGCTGACTGCCCTTATATACCAGTCAGGCCCACTCAAGGCCCAGCTGGAACAAAGCACTCCCAATTCACACTTTTCAAACAAACAAGCAAGCAATCAAGCACACGGTCAAACTGACCAACTGTCCCAGCAGCAGACACTCAGATACTCACCAACACAGCCCCCCTAATGCAGCACTTAGCGTACCTCCTCTCGGACAGCTCCCAGGCAAACTCCCGCTGTTAGCCTCTGCTGTTCGCCGCTCAGCTGGTTCGCTGCTGACTGCCCTTATATACCAGTCAGGCCCACTCCAGGCCCACCTGGAACAAAGCACTCCCAATTCACACTTTTCAAACAAACAAGCAAGCAATCAAGCACACAGTCAAACTGACCAACTGTCCCAGCAGCAGACACTCAGATACTCACCAACACAGCCCCCCTAATGCAGCACTTAGCGTACCTCCTCTCGGACAGCTCCCAGGCAAACTCCCTCTGTTCGCTGCTCAGCTAGTGCGCTGCTGACTGCCCTTATATACCAGTCAGGCCCACTCAAGGCCCACCTGGAAAAAGCACTCCCAATTCACAATTTTTCAAACAAATGATTCTACTGCCCTTTACTGTGAATGCAAAGATCCAAACCCTGCTGATGATTCCGGTGGGTGGTCAGTATGGCTCCACATGATAGAATTTGTTTTTTCAGTTTGTTTGTTTGTTTAATAGGAAGTTACATTAAAACCCACATGAAAAGAATATTAAGTCAAGCAGTCAAGCAAAGTTAAGCAGTCAAAAATTAGGAAATGCCTAAATGCCTAAATTAAAGTTGCCTGCACAACCTTAATTTGGCCCCCTTGTGTGTGTGATTTGAGAGAGAAATAACATATATGAAAATACAGACTTTATATAAACTTTCATTATTTTTTGTTTAAATGGGATTTATCATAAGAAGCTTTAAAGTCTTTCCCCTAGAAGACTGAAATTTCCAAAGAGATAAGCTGCATGACCTGTCACTCATTTTAAAAATAGGAAGGTTGCCAAATTATCATGTTTACCAGAAAAGTCAGAGACATCTGTCAGAAGATGTTCACATGTAATTTTAATGTTGCTGATGGATGTTGAGAGGCTGGCGTTTTTGCTAGGGTCTTTGCAACCAGCTATTTTTACTGAATTTTGAGCCCTCACTTTTGGTAAGTTGGTGCAAGATATCAGCAAAGGCTTTCTCCCCCAAAGGGGACAGGGAAGAGAGAGGGAGGTTAACTTCCTCAAAAGGGGTCTTGCGCCTCTTTCATTTTGGATATTTTTGGGGGTGACAAACTCACCCCCACAGTGCTTGTAGTATGCAACAATCAATATTTTTAAAACTGCTGGCTTAAGCAGCTCTTTTTCAAACTGATGCTGGCCTAAAAATCACCTAACCTCTGATCAAGGTATACTTCATGCCCGATTTGCCCAAAGACTCAGGGGGAGGTGCTGTAAGGGGGAGTGAGTGAGAATCGCAAACTATAAAAAAGAAGGTTAAAGCCATGGGCCTTTGTCCATCAGCTCAACAGGCCAGCCGAGGGAAGTCTGACACTCCTGGTATACAAAGCAGGCCACCTTTGGGGAAAGGAAGTGAAGACAACAAAAACAGATTACGCCAACTTTTGCCCAGGCTCCCAGCACCAAGCACTGTATCGGCTACATCATCATCTGGTTCCCTGACTGCAGCTCCAGCTCCTATTCCATGTGAGTCCAGAGACCATGAGAGCTAAAGAGTTCAAATCCTGTTATCTTATGTATTTTATTTTTCCTTTTTCTGTTTTTGTCTTATTTTATTAATTGGAGAATGTCCCGGCCTTTTAGCAGCATTTTAGAAGACGAAAGCTTGGATGTGTGTGCGCCCATGAGTGCCTAGAATGTTCACACAGAAAAGGAACTGGAAAGAAAGTTTAAACAACCCTGAACTCAGTCTCTTGAAAGCTATTGATTGAATGCATGTTCCATGTTCTGTGTAGAGAACTAAAACACTTTAAAACTGTCAGCTGTAAATTGGCAAATAAGAATTGTCAAATTTCGTCTTTTGCACTGCCTTGGATGAAGTTCTTTAGTTGGAACTTATAACCAGACAACCACCTCCTGAGATGCCTTTTTATGATTTATAGGTTTATCTGTTGTATAAAATAAATCTGATGATTTGACTCCCATCCAATATTGCTGTTAACTTGCTGATTTGGTAATTGTATTTCTTAATTCAATTTAGCAGTGTTAATAGAAGTTTCCTTTTAGCGATATGCTTTCTTGATTTTATTTTTGTTTAACAACACTAATAAAATGTATATAACGGATACTGAATCTTCTCTCTTTCAATAGACAACATGGACCAGGACCATTGAAAATCTGGGTGTATCTCAGCCAGTCATCAGCTCCCTCCTAAATTAACCTTTGGTTCTCACAATTATGACACTGCTTTTAATTATATGAGCACATACCATTTTTCCACAAGACCCCTGCCTCATTCAGTGCAGAGGATGGACCTGCTGTGGGGATCAATCAAGACTGTGTAGTGACAGAGGCTTTTGTCTATAGGACTTCTGCTTCATCTGTTGCAAAAGTTGGAAAGTGTATAGTGAATCAGGTAGGGGATTGCAGGCAGAGAAGAGCATTCTCACGGTTAAGGCAATTGACTGGAGAACTGGAGTCTATCTCTGCCTCTGCCACAGAGATCCTGTGTGGCGCTGGGCAAGTCAGTTAAACCAAACTTTACACAGATGGGCTCTCATTGTGTTTTTCTCATTTTCTGAGTGCCTGACTTGAGACCCTGGGTCTATTTTGCAGAAGTGCTGAGTACTCACAGCCGTAACTGAAGCTGTGCTTTGAATATATGAAGCGCTCTATAATGCTAAGCACTCTGAAATCAAGTCCTGGGTGTCTCAAAGTGGGCATCCAAAATTAGGGGATTTTTTTTTACCTTCATCTCTCTGTGTCTCAGCTCCCCACCTGTAAAATGGAGATAAGGGTGTTGTGAACATAAATTCATTAATATGTGTGAAGCACTCAGATACTACAGTGTTGAGTACCATAGAAAAGTCTATGAGGAAATTAGTAAGTCAGTATTCAGTGCAGGGTTCGGATGATGTGTGGTAAATAAGACCTGGGGTCACATACGGAATGCAGAGGATAAAAAGAAATATCGAATAACTACCCATTCACTGAATGAGACTGGGGTCCTGTGGTAAAAAACAGGCTTTAATTGCATGATCACATACTATCATAAGGCATGTGCTCAAGGGGGCTGAATTAAGGTTGCATGGGCAATTTAAGATTGCTTTTAAAAATTATGTACATTTTACATGCTACTTAAATATGGCCTTCCAGTTCCTGTTGAGTGGCCAATACAGTGTGCCAGAGTGCAGGTACCCCTGCCCTATAGCACTATTTCAGCTCCCACCTCTTTACCACAGATACATAAGTTAAAGGTGAGCAATACAGACAATACCTACTTGCGATTAACCTGCTGTATTGGATCTCACTACCCTCCTGATTGCATGCTTTGGAAAGCTTAAGAACAGCAAAGGACTTTTGCAACATCACAAGGAGGATTAAAGCCAGAGATCTGGTTATGGCTGTGCTGGCCCCAGTTCCCACATGAGCATTGCCTTGGGTCTTGAAGCAGTAAAGATAAGTAGAAAATAGCTATGCCAACCTCTGCTAGAGCGGTGGAGAAGTGATTGCAGTTCTTGTGCATAAGATGGTATGCATTGCCCTTGTACTCCTTGCCCAGCTCCTCCATAATCTTATCCACATCCTCTTCTGTGAAATCAGTGGTGCCCAAGGCAACGGACTCCCTAGTTTAAAAACAAAACAGGAAACATGGGAAAACACAGTGAAAAAGGCTGAACGAACACAGGCTAAAGAGAGAGAAAACAAGACACTGGCAAGTCATTTAGGCTTTAAATTTGGCAGGATTGGTTTACATGTACATAGTGCTGGTGAAAAGTTCCTAAATGACCAACACTGCAGGCTAATGTCCTTTATTTATCCACAAAAACAGGTACAGCCCAAGCAGCGGCACTGAGACCTTCCCTACACACTGTCCTGCAAAAGTGCCTTAACTCTGAGCTGCAGAGACCACTTCTCTACCTATTCAGTCTGGGGTCCATCAGCTGAGACTGCCAAGAAGTGTGCCAGTTATGGTGGTGGTTTCTGTGATGTGGACTTCTGACAATAGGAACTGGATTTAAGATTCTCCGCCCCCACCAAGCTCATTTGACATAGGCCATGGATCTCTGAGGGTAAAATCCTCCAGTCAGTCAATTTCTTCTGAGCCAAATTTGAATCAGTGATCTAGGGAAGACAGGCTCCATCTTCCATTAACTGAGCCACAGTCCCAAAATCTGATCACCTTGAATATTTTATAATGGGGCATCTAAAATCCTCCCACTTCTGCTCTAGAAAGTAATGTATTCCCACTCTGTCAATAGGGAACAGACAAAAGAGAAAACTTTCAATAGTTCCTGGTTTTGTGGAAAGCATAAAAAGCAACGTGTGATGTTCTTGTGCTCCTTTTACTGGCTCTGCAGCAGCTACCAAGGTACTCATCTCAGAATTTTGCTGAATGGCAAAACTGGAGCACAAAAAGAAAACAACCAAATTACAAAAAGAACTGTGTTCACGTCAAACTGCACTTGAAAACAGAGGAGGAAAACACTCTGAGCACTCTCTCAGATATACTGCTCCACATCCTTGTGCACAACCTTCACTCACACCAAGAGTCCTGTTGGACTGCTTTTGAATCAGGAGCAGGTGGAAACATGGTGGGGGTGGGAGCAGGTAATGGGAAGATGAGACTCAAAATGGCAAGGCAGGACTGATTTGTTGACCCTAAATAGGCTCATTGATAACTGCAAGATGAAGGGTGTGTGGAGAAGGGCCCTTACTTGAACTTAAAGGTCTCGCCAAGCTCTACCGCACTGCCAGGTGTGATCTCGAAAATCCCACTGAAAGGATAAGGATGCCCTCCATAGGCAAATTCTGACAAGGAAAGAAAGAGACTGTGAGTAATCAAATGAAGGCTGTATCAGGGAAAGTCCACAGCAGCTGTCTGCATGGCTTAATGTTAGCCATGGTGTTAGGGCCGTTGCCAGAGTCAGTTTCAGTCAGGCACTAAAATCCATCCTCCTAGTCCAGTTACATATCAGCCCCAGGATACCCTCACAACCCCAATTCCCAATCATGCTCCAGCTCTGCTAATGCTATTAGTTGGCCATAGTCCTAGACAATCCCTGTGTGGGGCTCTCTGAGCCTGCCTGAATGGATTTGGTCAGCAAGACAAGGGGGCAGCAAAGCTTATTACTAAGGTGAAGAAATCCTAAAGTCATTTAGGAAGGTGATGGGACTGACGCCCAGTTAAGAAAATTCTTCCATTCTTCCAAACACTGCCCAGCAGAAGGACACACAGGCAGTTTACCAGGAGTCAAAAGTCTGCACCTGATTTTTAGAAATCTGAGCTAATTGCAGCTGCACTCATCTTTATGCAGGTCAGACATATGGAAACTACAGGACCCATCATGTCATGCTCCATCTCGAGTCAACTGTAAAAGCTGCTTGTTTCAAGGTGGACCATTGCATACTGGAACATGTAATCTGTCATGTGGCAATGGTAAAAGGAAAAAAAAATCACAGAAAGACAGACACTCTCGTCTAACACTGAACAAGGAGCTTTATTCATATAAGGAAAAACAAAATTACCCCTAAAGCTATTCTGTCTCTCTCTCTCTGCTTCACTGCAGAGCTCCAGTCTAGAGCCTTCCTTCCACCCAGCCAAAGGTGCTGCCTCTTTCTTCTGTACTGAGTAGTTTCACCAGTTTCAGTCATGTAGGATCTCAGGCTGCAGCTACGTCCAGTGACAACAGCTGGTGTTGTCCAACATTCTTCCTCATCTGGTTTTATCAGGATTGAGTCTCCTGGTTTAAGGCTGGATAAGCTTTGGTCTGCATTCTAACAGTTAGAGAAGAAAGCCTCCTAGATTTGGCACCTCTCAGCCACCGCAAAGGATTTCCGTGGTACATATTCTACATTAGGTTTAATTCTCAAACAATGCATGAGAAAACTCTAGCATGTAAGGGGCACCTTTCCTAGATCTTTGCTGTTTATTAAAGGTCTCAGTGGTTTGTGGTCCATCTCGAGCATGAAACTGCCAAGACCCTATATGTACCATTTGATCTTCTCACATGCCCATATGCTTGCCAAATGTTCTCTCTCTGCTTTGGTTTTAGGATCTGAAAGCCATCTGGAACAATATGCTAAAGGCTCCTATTAGCACCCCACAGTAGCAGCTGAAATCTGTGGAGTCTGTAAACTTGGAAACATCATAACATATCAGTACCTGGGATGTGGTCAATAGATTCTTTAGATCCTCAAATGCTTGTTCTTATGCTTGGTTCCAGATTCACTTAGAGATGGTTGTTTTAAGGAGTTCATAAAGAGTTTGGCCTTTTGAGGGTGGGTAAGATCTGAATTTTCTCCAGTTTGTTTTCCAAAATTTTATCAGACCAAGAAACCACATCATTTTTGGTATATTTTAGGTGGTAACATTTCAATTATAGCTTTAGCTTTCTCTGGATGTGCCCTCCCACCTCTTCTAGCAATTGGAACTGTTCCTGGGTTTGTTGTAACATTGCCATCAGAACTTGTTGCAATACTGTATTATGCTATGTTCTTTCTCTGATTTCCTAGGAGTTATAGCATCATCCAGAAAAGCTTCCACTCTCTCCAGGCCTTGCAGTATCCCACTCCTTTTCCATGGGAAGATTTCTGGGTGCTTGTGACCCTGACTGGGAGGCAGCAAAGAGCAATTCCTTCTGAATAGCTTTGCAGAAAAGTTGGAACTGTTGGGGTGGAGAAGAACTTGTCTGAAACCTAGTGAAGAAAGCATTGTTGCACCCATTAACTTGGGGATAGTATCTTCTGGGGCGAGACAAATATCCCTTTCCCTCCTTACTGTTTAACTGAGCCTCTTTAGAGCTATGCTAATAGTTTCCCCCCTTGCCTCATGACACTACTGGGGCACATCACTCCGGTGGTTCATTACTGCTCTTTTTTGTGCCATTCCTCTCCATCCTATCCAGTTCTTCATTCATTTTCAGGAGCAGTGGGATGGGCACTCTCCAGGTGGTACTGCACACATAGGGTACATCCCCTCTTCTAGTAGGATCTGGAATGGTTCTCTTTTAAGTAGGCTCTGTCTGTTGAACACCATGCCAATGTCCAGTTTTATGAGGGCCATCTTAATGATTGTGGTTTGGTCTAATTTACTTGCGGTAGTCTCATTAACACCACATGCTCCTTGCCTCTGTAGGTAAGTTTGAATTGACTGAGGCAATGGATCTGTTCCCCTGGGCTATTGAACACTGTTTTGGGCCACTCCAAGTTAGGACTAAGGCTTATCTTCTTAAGTCTCTTTACAAGATAGTCACCTCTACCCCTGAAATCAATTTTAAATTTAACAAATGTTGCAAATCTTGAGATTAGATCCAAATCTATTCACAAACGCTGCCTTTGGACAGAGATCCTAAGAAACATGAATTATTCCATTCTTGCTTGTACTCCTTCATTCCTTTGCTTTGATAGCTGCTCTGCTAATATCCCTGTGTCTTGCTCTACCTCTATGTACCTCCACCAATGGCTCCTAGGCACTACAATAATAATAATAAAAATAATAATAATAATAATCTGTCCTGTGCTCTCCCCGGCCACAACTGCCACAGTTCTGTCCAGGAACTCAGCATTCTTAAGAGCCATTGTTATGAGGCTTCTTTCCCCCTCTCCTCCATGGGAATTTTTTCATTGCTACTTCTTGCACATTGCTCTGACTGCTACCTTGCTGGGTGACTTGCATTTTCACTAGTTCAGATGGCCATATCTGTTGTACCACCTTGTTCCAGGGGACCTCAAACCTGATTCTTTTGAAAGCTCCTTGTTTAAAATCCCAACTACTAGATGTTCTCTTACGTGCTCTCCCTGACAGATACCAAAGTCACGATGCTCTGCTTGTTCATAAAAGACCTTTAGATGTGCCATAAAAGCATAGCCGTTCATATAGTACTTTCCTTTTTGGAATTAAATACTCACCACCCTTTTAAAAGGCAACATAATAGTTATTCTTATTGATTCCTCAGTGAAGGCAAGTGATTTCTAAACATTTTTAGCTTCAATCCCCACTGCATAAATTAATGAGCTGACTTGTATTTTACCACAAACTATGTGGTAAGCTTCAGTATCTAGTAAAGTGGTCCTTCCCCTTAGGCCATTCCGGGGCTTATGAAACTGAAAGTCTTGGGCAGGGTTGAATTTTGACATTTTATTTTTCTCGCTGATGCAAAATTACTGAATTTCTGAGACTATGTCATTGGACAGTGAGAAAGCCACTTTTCTGGGATTCTTTCTTCTAACACTGAACTAGGAAATGTATTAAAATAAGGGAAACTGTATTATCCTTAAAGCTACTCTCTTTGTGTCTCTCGCCTTGCTTCACTTTGCCTATAGAGTTCCCCAGCCCCTTCTTGCCTAACATCCTGCTACAGCTTTGAAGAAACAGTACTCTAGCTTTGCAGACAGCACATCTATATTGAAAAAGAGATTATTTGCATGAGCTACATACCATACTTTGGACACCCCGGTCTAAAAATAATTGGCTGAATTTCTACTCCTCAGAGCCCCCTCACCCCACAAGGCACAAACCAGGGCACCCCTTTCTTATAAAAGATCATAAGATCAGTAGGATTGTCCCCCCAGACTCAGATGTAACTAAAAAGAAAGCTTCATACCTCTGCCGTAGATCTCGATGCCGGAGTGGAAGACCCCAATCCCCAAGGTAGAGGTGTATTCATTTATCCAGTACTACAGTAAGAAGAAAGGTAGATTTGGAGCATTAGTGGAGCATAAACTGAACATAGGACCTTGGTCTATTATATATCCTGGTGTCCTTTCCTCAAGGCTATTTCTCTGGAGTCTGGCAAGGACCAAACAAACTCTTCATGATAGAATACCAACCCCTTTGGATATGGGAGCTGTGCTTGCCCAACTGATGGGGTGATGTCCAAACAAACTGTTCATCTGGACTTCACAGTGTGGGACTTTCCCCTGGGTTTAGATGTAAATATACCCTCCGTACTATGAACCCACCAAGAACCAGCTGCTGCAGTAGGGGATGTGGGGTGGAGGGAGGCATATTTATCTGTCTCTGCATTTTAACAACATTAATTAACACAGAGGTAAGTTTGTTAACAACAATTTTTATACCACCCATCCATCTGAGGCTTTCAAAGCACTTTACAAACACCAATTTATTTAAGCTCACAACACCCATGTGAGTTAGGTAAATACTCTCCCCATTTCAGATTTTTTGTATTAAGGAATTGTGTGTGTGTTTACTTAAGTAGCAAGCTTTTTGGAGCAGGGAGCATCTCTTCTCACATGTCTATAAAGCACCATTTCCCACTATCTGTACTACATAGGTAATTTTGCAGAACAGATGTGGAAACAAAAACACAGTGAGGTTAAGGTCAACATTTTACATAGTGCCAGCTCATATGAAATGCATCCATTTTCAAAAGGGCTGAGCATTTGCATCTCCAAAACCAGCCCAATGGGGTCTCATATTGATTCACAAAATCAGTAGCCAACCTCAGAAAATTCAATGAAAATGAGATCATTGCTTCCAAGTCAGGACATCTGCATTCCGCCAAGGGCAGAGGAATTCTACAGTCCAGCACATATTTACTCTCTCTTCTCCTCCTCCAGATACTTCCTAGTGATTCAGAACATCATGGTCAGAGTTTCTTTAAGCCCTGCTAGGACGGTTAGCCTCAATCATTTGTCACTCTCCCTGAATAATCCTGTAATGAACTGGTTAGTATACGTGTACCACTACCCTCAACTGTGTCCAAGACCCTATAATGCTAACACCTACAGGAGATTCTCTCTCAGCTCACATAGTAGGGAGTCTGTGCTTTTGAAGCCAGAATATTTAAGCTGTATCCCTTCTATCTCTGTGGGGTCTGCATGGCCATGATGTGCAGCAGAGTAGGCGCTTCACGGTTGGCAGGTAACCACAAATTTGTTCCACTTAATCTACATTCTGAGTTCTACTTGTTTATGGATTATTGATGATGATTGAATACTGACTGTATTAGCTCTGTGAGATATCTGGAGATGCATTTGACTACAACTCCATATAAAGTGTTGCATTGTTATACTTGGTGCAGTCCCAAAGGTGACTAGGAGGAGGTTCAACCCAAATACCATAAACCCCTAATTCCAAAATGCCTGTCTAGCAGTTTCTCAGACATTACAAGCCTGTTCCCCCTGTGAGGAAGCCCCTAGTGCTTCTTCTTCTTTGCAGATCTTTGCCTTAAAACATATGCTCCCATTTCAGGAGAGCAGCTGCCAAACTACATGAGCCTCTGTAGTCCCTCAATGATGGCATATATAACATTGGTGGACATGCAGGTGAATGAGCAATCACAGGACCTAACCAGATCAGCTACAACATCACCAGCTCATTCACCTGCACGTCCACCAATGTTATATATGCCATCATGTGCCAGCAATGCCCCTCTGCTATGTACATTGGCCGAACTGGACAGTCACTACGCAAGATGATAAATGGACACAAGTCAGATATCAGGAATGGCAATATACAAAAACCTGTAGGAGAACACTTCAACCTCCCTGGCCACACAATAGCAGATGTAAAGGTAGCCATCTTACAGCAAAAAAACTTCAGGACCAGACTCCAAAGAGAAACTGCTGAGCTCCAGTTCATTTGCAAATTTGACACCATCAGATCAGGATTAAACAAAGTCTCTGAATGGCTAGCCAACTACAGAAGCAGTTTCTCCTCCCTTGGTGTTCACACCTCAACTGCTAGCAGAGCACCTCACCCTCCCTGACTGAACTAACCTCGTTATCTCCATACTGATTTATACCTGCCTCTGGAAATTTCCATTACTTGCATCTGAAGAAGTGAGGTTCTTACCCACAAAAGCTTATGCTCCCAATACTTCTGTTAGTCTTAAAGGTGCCACAAGACCCTCTGTTGCTTTTTACAGATTCAGACTAACACGGCTACCCCTCTGATAAAGGAATGTGTGTTTACCTCAATTTACATATAAACAGTAAACAGACTCATCAAGCTAACAAGGGATGGAGGCAAACCTCACACTAACAAGTGGGGGAGAAGACAGCATGACGTCTACATCCAGCAGGAGAGAGAAGGTTGGTCTGGGTTTTACTTGTCAGAAGAATTAATTTCAAAGGTTTACTGGGCTATAAAGATGGGGAGAAGCAGGTTAACCTCAAATGATAATCAACTGATTGTATACAATATTACTGTATTATAAAAGTGTACAGAGTGAGGTCTTTTCGGATGACACACTGGTGATTAATATAACTGTGAAATGTATGTATTAACACAATGTAAGGAATTATGGATGCTCACTGATATTAGGCTGTATTGTCTGCCCAGACAGTGGGGAATGGCAGTTATCTACCTGTCTCCTATATACATTAAGCCTGGTGGAATCAAAAACAATGGAAGACTCATTTACATAGAAATCATATAGGAAGCCCACAGGAAGAACAGAACAGCATGCGGTCATCCTGCCTCTTGAAGCAAGGTCATTGAACTTGGGAGATATAAGCAAGGACAGAAGCTCTCTTTGGCATCCATCACTAGACAGACAGAAGGGGCCAGAGCTCTTGGAGGCTGAGAAAGATGGGTCCTTAAACTAATAGGGGGCAGATAGAAGTCTCTGGAACCGAATATAGGTGAGAAACCTACTTAGGCAAAAATCTTTTCACCTAAAATGACAAAGGCACCAGCATATGGGTCTCTGGAAGAGATCCTGACGAAGGAATAGATGATTCACCATCTTGCTTGAAGACTGTGGGTGAGAAATGCCATCTTAAATAAAGCCTTGAATCAAATCTTTAGGATTTTAGATGCGTGTTTTCATTTTTATTTGGTTGTAACCCTTTATAAGATTATCTCTTATACTTAACTCACTGAAAAACCTATCTGCTTTTGTTAATAAACTTGTTTTATTATTAAACCAATATTGTTGTGTTCATACTAAAATGAACATCAGCTCCAGTTAATGTGGCAAACTGGTGTGTTTTCACTTCTTAAAGGAGCACACTAATCATATTATTTCTCTGAACTGTCCAGGGCTGGACATTGCAGAGCACATGGTTTTGGGAAAATTCAGGACTGGGAGAGTATTGGGGTCAACCTGCAAGTAGTGACCAAGGCTTGTGGAAGCCAGAGTGGGGCTGTAGACTGGCTGCTGAGGTCAGAACTGCTGAACCAGGGCTGTCTAGCACAGAGACACACAGGGTGTGACCTGCTTGCTAGTAGGATGGTTGTGAGTGGCCCCGGTGAGGAGCTACAGCAAAGCATTGTGAAGCACCCTAGATTGCAGGACACAACCCCTCACTGGTCTGGACTGCACCCTAGAAAGTGACGCTATCCTCATTCTCTAATTGCTGTTCATCTCTCTGCCAATTTCAGTTTCTTTATCCCCCGGTTTCTATTTTCCCCAGTTTCCTTCCTCTATTCTCACTGGCTGGCTGCTCACATGCTCACTTCTTTCTGCTAAGCTTCGGAGAAGCCCTGGTACTGAGCCTGAATTCTGAACCTTCTGAGGGCCACTCACCACACAGTCCAAGAGTATGTGCTAACTGTGTTGCCTCCACACCTCAGACTAAGTAGGGGACTGGTCCTGCTTTGAGCAGCAGGTTGGACTAGATGACCTCCTGAGGTCCCTTTCAACCCTGATATTCTATGGTTCTATAAGTAGCAACAATGCCTCACAGCATTTGCAGGCTCTGCCAGCCCCGGTGGTTGGAGGAATAAGGAACCTGGAAGTAGGGGGAAGTTTTTAAATTAGAAATGAACTCAAACCTCAAAATTCAGATAAAGATTTTGAAAATCCCAAAGTACAGCAACTTGGCCCTCGTGCTTTACTTCTGCCTATTATAATAGTAGGAGTCATTTGAAGAGGCTGAATCTGGGTCAAGCTTTAGATTTCAAACACCCTCAATCCTGAACATTTATTGGAATGTGGATTGGGTTTGGGCCCATGTCTATTTCAGATACAAAAATGTCCCCATGATTTTCATCAGAGGCACCAAAAAGCAAAGCACCTTTGCAGCAAGGGTACCATTCTCCTCACCTCATCCCTGTCTCCAGAGAGCTGTAGAAGCTGCCTCAGGACTATGCATGGCTGAACGTGCAGCAAACACCTGCCAGCACTTTGGCACAGTCCTCAGGAAATCTCTGGACATGGCTGCTCTGTCTAAACTGAGCACATCAGTCAGATTCTTTTCCAGCTCAGCAAATTAGTCAGATCTGAACTCTGGTTTGTTCAAGCACACAGAAACTTGCCTGATGCTGTCTGCATTTCTGAGTGTAACAGCTATCAATTGAGTCAGCAAATACTGATCCCTGTCAAACAACAGGGTTATTGGTCTTTGTAACTGACGCAGAGGCCCAGTAGTGCCAACTGGCAAAGTGTTCCCTGTTCTTTACTAGTAACTCCTACCTCAGGCCAGACAAACTCACTACACCCAATACACCACTTTCATGGTATTTATCCATAAGAGGTAGCCTATGAGGGCTCTACTGAAAGCTTACAACTTAGTGATACTCATAGTCATTGGGAGATGCATGCACAGGTAATATTTAAGGAATAATGTGACTATATTGAAAATTATTTCCTTATGGTCTTGGAGTAACAGTGAGTCATCAGGGAATCATATATCTCAGTGATGGGCCATTCAGGTGGGAGGCAGTTGTCACTCCTGCCTGGTAATTCAATTACATAATGTATTACTCAGTTATCCACCATTACAACCACCAGAGCTTAATTTGTAATGAAAGAGGTGCCAGGGCTCAAGCAATTGTTTCACATTCATAACTGATGCAGCAAGCCTAGAGGTGCCAGGGCTATGAACTGCCAAGCCTAGAGGTGCCGGGCCAGCTCAGTCCTGGCAAGCCTTGGCACAAATTAAGCACTGATAACAACCCAGAAAAGTCAATGGAGAACCATCAAAGATAAACTAAACCTCAAAACCACTTGGGAATGAAAAGGAAAAATATGACAGCCTTGCCTGGGAATAAAGACAAAAGACTGATTTAGCATATAACAGAGTGGAGAAAGACTCTCTGGATCCATTCACTGAGGAGGCACCTTGAATGTGCAGGGGTTGCTTCATGAAAGACTGGGTCCTAGCTCCTTGGGGCCAGGAAACGCTGCAAAAGGCTGAACTTTGGGGTGAAGAATGTACTTCATTAGCCAGGAAAGGTAACTTAGTCAGCATAGGCCCTAGTTTGTGTTTTATGATTTGTTTTGTATGTAACCACTTGTTTCCATCACTCACACTTGTTTCTATTTGAATCTCTGTTCTTTCTTAAAATAAATTTCCTTTTGTTTTATAATTGAACTCAAGTGCTTGGTGTAAAGCAGGAGTGCTGGTCTAAGGTAAAACTGGGGCCCACTGTTCCTTTAGGCATGGAGGATCCGGGATTTCTGTGGATATCCAGTGATCGGGGGCTGGATACCACAAGTGGACACTGTGAAGGGATTTAGAGGCTGGGGTACCTCTATTGTCACCAGCAGGGTTGGTATAGCCCAGAGAAGAGTGCTTGAGTGGCTGACAGGCTGGTTGTTTAGGGAACTGATACTGGAGAAAGGTGGCATCAAGGTGACTAACAGCCCTGAGTGTCCAGAGAAGCGTCACAGTAACCCCATCCCAGGTCAAGGAATAATGTCCATTGGTCTCTGACTAGCACATTGCTGTCTCATACTTTTATTACATGGTGTCTGCAAAATTGGGCAGTAAATCCCAAGCGAATGGATTTAGGCAGTTCTGTCTCAGTCTCATCTGGAACTAAGACACACAGAAAAACCTGAAAATGAACAACTGAGGCAGTGGAGAACGCTAACCAAACTGTAAATGTAGGATCTGGATCCAGATTCAGATTCCAAACACTGTCCAAATTCAGGGATTTTTTTGGTTCCAGAGGCTGAGTTTGAGACCAGCTCTAGCCAAAAACCTTGTAGTGTGGTTGGTTTGGTAAGGTAAATTTGGGGAGAAAGTTCAAACTGGTTCTTATTCTGATCCTATCCTTGTACCCATCTCTAGTCTGCAGATACAGAAGTGAAGTGGAAATCTGAATAGGACATGATTTGAACCACGTTAGGCATCACAGAAAAGTACAAGACTGAGAAACACCAACATTTTGATCACTGCAGACAAGACTGGTCTGGAAAAGTAGAGAAGAAGGCGAGTACAGATTACCTCATTTTGCAAGGTGTCGGAAAATGCGAGCACCCATGGGCTCCTATCGAAGATAAAGGTCCCAAGAGTAGTTGCCCATTAACACCATTGCTCACATCTGCCAGCAATTCAATTTTCCATCACTGATTTTAACCCTGCTTTTTTACCTCAGACCACTATTCCCAGCTGGCATCGAATGTTCAACAATGAGTCACAGAAATACTTCGTCCCCTCCTATTCTGGATGGTCTGGCTAGCTAGCCCTTTAGGGCAGGGATCAGCAACCTTCAGCTCGCGGCCCATCAGAGTAATACGCTGGCGGGCCACGAGACATTTTGTTTACGTTGACCGTCCGCAGGCACGGCCCCCCGCAGTTCCCAGTGGCCGCAGTTCGTCATTCCCGGCCAATGGGAGCTGTGAGAAGCGGCAGCCAGCACGTCTCTGTGGCCCGCGGCTTCCCACAGTTCCCATTGGCCAGGAACAGCAAACCGCGGTGACTGGGAACTGTGGGGGGGCCGTGCCTGCAGATGGTCAACATAAACAAAATGTCTCGCGGCCCGCCAGTGGATTATCCTGATGGGCCACGTGCCGAAGGTTGCCGACCCCTGCTTTAGGGTATGTCTATACTGCAATGTAAGCCGAGGGTTCAAACTCAAGCTGAAGCCTAACCCCCCTTCTGTCTACACGCAAACTGTGCTAACTCAGGGCTCGTCCTAGGTTGCCCTGGGGGTGGAGGGTCCAAACCTGAGTCAAATTGAGACCCGGGGTTCAAGCCCTATTGCTTTACAGTATAGATGCAGCCCCAGTAGATTCATGCTCTGGGAGTCTGCCAAAAAAATCCCACAATCCCATGTGCTGAATTTCTTTGTCCTCTGGAGAGTCACGTTTGGTAGGCAGTCAAATTGCCCCACACTGCATCACAAATAAATGTCTAGAGCAGCCACATTTGGGAAGGGCGCTAGGAAATCTGAGTTATGGGTGCATGGACTCAGGCCCATATAATGCAGTGTAGACACTGGAGCCCCAAGTTAGGACCCAGGGTTCAGACCCAGGGTTCAACAATTCCTAACCTGGGGTTACAAATGAGTGTAGATCTCAAGGCCTAGGATAACAAACCCAGGGACTGCTAACTCAAGTTTACTAACCCTGAGCTTACATTGCAATGTAGACAAACCCTTAGAGGCTGCAGTCCACACTGTGGACACACATTGTGACTATATTTCACATATTTGCTCCTCCAAGTGGTCCATATACTAAACCCTATTCCCATCCAATACCCCTCCATAGCTTGGATACTCCACTTTACCACATTCATCCTCCCATTATTGGTCAGCAACCCTACTCAGCCATTCCCCAGATCCATCTGAACATGCAGGCCACAAACCTGTTGCATGATATAAATGAGACCCTTTGCTTGATATAGGTTGGAAGAGGAGTGCAGATTAGTGTAAACCCACTGAAGTCAAGATGAAGTCAATGAAGTGGAGGATCCATCTGGCCCTATATCACACTAAAGAGACAATACAAATGTAATTCAACAAGGTTGCCTTAACTTTCTTTCTTGTGGCAAGTGGAGAATAAGTAAGGGCAAAGGGGAGCAGAGCGAAGGCTGAGATCTGGATGTTGGAGGTGAGTAGGGAGCATGTAGAGGTATGAGGGGCCTGGCCAGATCACTTTGCACTCCAGTGATCCTCAGCCTCTGGAGTCTTCCTGCTAAGTGTCACAAGCTTCTGAATGGATTCCATCTCTGCAACTGTTTGTGGTTTGTTTTAGAGTCACTTTTAATTGGGAGCCAAATGCTGAGCCTTCCTCCTTTGCAGGCATAGATAGTCTTATACAATTCCATATTGCATCGGCAGCACAGAGAGGGGTCAGGCTGAGAAGAATGGGGGAGTCGGTGGCATAAGGGCAAACTGAAAAAGGACCTAACAATATGTGGATACAAAAGGTTTAACCTCTTCCCCCATAGGGACCACACAAGGGTCCCCAGCTGCTATCACAGTTCATTGGCTGCACAGATGTTCCATGAAAGGTACCAGGTTGGCAGGGAGTTTTTCTCCCCACACCAGCCCCTCTTAGATCCTCCATGCAAAGTTCACTTGCTTAGGCTTTGTGCAGGGATGGGAGGACATTTCACGCATGCTGTGGTATACACGTGGAGAAGTGTGTATATATACGCTTGCATGTTTGAGTGCATGTATGTAGTCACAAACACACCACAAGCATGGGAAAATCCATTAGTGACATGAAGGCGAAAACCAAAAGCCATTAGTAGAGGCAGCACCAGTTTGATTCGGCAGGCCAGTTAAGGGAGTGCTAAAGTAATGTCTTGACATCCAGCTCTTAGGCTGTATTGATCCAGATGTGAAATGTGATAGCATGAAAGAGGAAGACAGAGGGGAAACCAGGGAATACCACCTCAGGAATTCACTGAGTGAAATCCTGGCCCCATTGACATTAATGGCAAAACTCCCATTGATTTCAGCAGAGCCTCAATTTCACCCAGTGTGTTTTTCCAACATAGGTTAATGGCTTCCAGAACCCTTACTTAGATCTGTGAAGAAGGAAACAGAGAGAGAAAAGCAAACAAAATATTTTACTTCCTTGATATAAATGGAATGCTTCCAAAGGAGAGGCAAGATTACCCTGATTATAAGCAGGCATGACACACACTACCCCCACAAACTTCTGCCAAAACACCTCAGCCCTGATGTGCATCATCCACTAATTGTCCAGTCCTGGGCTTGCACATAGTTCTGTCAATATGCCTCAATCCTACCATTATTTCTATTCCAGTCCTGACACCCTAGGAGCAGAAACGTACCATCATGTGAAATGACATCAAATTACATAGCAGGTCTGATGTTAGCAAGTTCTCTCTAGCCATTGGATGAGATCCAAGGCTCATTTCATCTGTGACTTACGTCATTTTATATTCAGATTTCCAATGGTACAAAGCTTGTGAATTAAACAAGTATAAAACCTTGTTTTTCCTAATGGTTTGGAAAACAGGAACAGATTGTAAGACACTATTAATAGCTGCTGTCAAAAAAGGATATTTCGGGAGGGAATAGACAACTGAGATCTCCTTTTGGTATTTTTACCTGGGAAAAAATTACTTCTGTTTTCACAATGCAACAGCTACATGTGATTCTGCCTGGGTGGAGGATAGCTTCCAACATTAGGTCTTCAACATGGTTCCCAGTGAGTGGTGTACTCTACAGTGCCTTTGCTGCATGGCATAGACATGTCAGCCCTCAGTGGAGCATTCCAACTGGGGATTAGTTAGTCTCCTGAAATCCCATAAGCGAATTATACTTTTTTTAATCTGTTACAATGACTTTCATTGGATCAGAACATCAAACCACAACAAAGAAATAAATATGTGGGTCCTTATTTACAAATTACATCCATAGCTATGTTCTTGAGTGCAGCCTCCAAAACAAATGCAGTCATAACAGCTACCAGCAAACAGGTCTTTAGAACTCTGCCACACAGAATGCACCACACAAACAGGCACCACCACCGCTCTTAGAACTTCATACGCCACAGGAATTCACCAAAATGGTCTCTCGCATGAGAACAGAAATGCCTGTCCTACTACACCAGAAGCCATGGGGAGTTCCAGTGTTAAGTCAGGTGACAAGCCAGGAAAGCTCATTGTTCCACATCAAGACCCCATTTCCAGGATCTCCACTATTATATGATCTCTTTCTCTGTAAACAAAAGGTGAACACATGAAATCTGGTTGCCAGTGGCCCAGAAACATTATTTCTCTACTGCTGTCCTTGGGAACCACACTTTTAGAATGTCAGAAATTGAAGTCAACAGGGGCAGGATTGTTAATGGGCTGCAGAGCCTTTCACCTCAGGTTCAAGTGATGAATCAAAGTCAATGACATCTGATAGATAGTTGGCGGCATATGCAGTATAGCGGATGGCTTCAGTCCAGTCCAGTCTTCTAGTGGAGACAATTCCACCTCATAAAAATCACCACAGTTCATACTAATTTGGCTCTGACTATTGGCCCAATTAGTCCTTGGCCTGTCTACTGAGAATCCCATGGACACTGAATTCCCTTTGCAGCCCTGGAAGGCGGTCTTCTCAAGTTTGGGTTGAAGCATATTGGTAGGCTTTGTGGATAAATAGATAAGACTTCAGTCTGAAGGGCTCTCAATCCAGTACCTTTCACTCAATTCACTTTAGAAATATAATAAAAGAGGTTGCTTATAACACATTTTAATGCAAAAAAAATGGTTTAATTTAGCAGTAACAGGTTTAATATAAGTACAGGTTTTAAGCCTACTGGGAGACAAGGTACAGAAAAGGAAGAGCTGCAAGAGGGTTATAAGCAAAGAATCAGATTCTCTGACTCATTTATGAGAAGGTTCTGTAGATATCAATGAGGGCAGAGAAATAATACAAAGGGACCTAAAAAGTTTAGAAACCTGGGCAGAAAATTTAAAATGGCCTTGTCTACGCTTAACTTCCACAGTACAGGAAATAAGATGGAATTTTGCAACATAACAAAAAGCAATGCAGTTTTGGGCTACATATGCAAAGGAATCACAACCTGAATCTGGAAATAACAATTTTTGAAATGATAGAGCAAAAATGAGTCAACTGGATTTGAGAACTATATGAAAGGAGAAAAAATATATATGCTTTTGCAGTTTGTAAAAAAACAAAACAAAAAAAAAACACATTTGCAATTTGTTTGGGAATAGCTCTAGTGCTCAGCAGGTGGTAGCAGAAACTTGGCATTAGGCACAGTTATTATGGAGGCCCCAACAACAGCAAGCATTTGGCTTTAGTGAGATATTCACAACTCTGTGCCACTCAGCTCTGAGGAGCTCTAAGGATCCCTTGGATTTTTGAGGGTATTTGGAGCACTGAGTAATGCTCCTAAAATAGACTATAAAACCTCACAAATCAACTTTTTCAAAAATGTAACTTAAGGTGTCATCTTTTCAGCATCATAGAGTCAACCAACTAACTCAGCTCCTCTCCTTACACTCCTTCCCCACGTGGAAAAACTTTTAAAAAATTAAGGACTTGAAGTAAGGCAAAATCCTGATTAACTCAATCAGTGCAAAGCTGCACGTGGGCATTTAGGAGTCAGTATCAGCACCAATGCATTTACACTCATTGATGAATCAGAGCTATTGACAGACAGAGACAAGGCCTTGGTCTACAAGAAAATTGGATGGGGCAATGGAGGTGGCAGTAGACAAGGAAGAGATTGGGGAAAACAGGATGTCCCTCCTTAGGGTTTAGAGCAGAGGATGAAGACTTTTCATGGTTACTAGTTGGGGGTGTCAAGAATGGAGCTAGTGAGATACAAAGGACAGGGATAGTGGTGAAACAGTCATATTGGCTCTGTTTAAAACTTTACATTCCTGATGAAAGATGCTTTAATTCCTCAGCTTGCCTTTCTGTCCACACTCTCAACCAGTCTCCAACCTAGATTCCCCAACCCTTATGTTTACATAGAGGGCTGTGGGGCGTGTTCTTTAAATAAACTGGGAAATTCCCAGACAAAATTCTTTATTAACTTACAGTTAGGGCTGCACAAGAGCATTCCCCTCACAAAACCACAACCACTAAAAAGACATAATAAGGCAAGACAACATTAACAAACGAGGGTTGCCAACTTTCTAATCACACAAAACTGAACACCCTTCCCCACCGTGGCCCCACCCCTTCTCCAGGTCCCCGCTCCCCACTCATTCCATCTCTCCTCCCTCTGTTGCTCAATCTCCCCCACCCTCACTCACTTTCACCGGGCTGGGGCAGGGGGTTCAGGTGCAGGAGTGGGTGAGGGCTCTGGCTGAGGGTGTGGGCTCTGGGGTGGGGCCAGAAATGAGGGGTTTGGGGTGCAGGAAGGGGCTCAGGGCTGGGGCAGAGGGTTGGGGTGTGGGCTCCGGGAGGGAGTTATGGTGCAGGAGGGGGTTCTGACCTGGGGTAGGGGGTTGAGATGCAGGAGGTGGTTCGGGGTGCAGGCTCCAGCCAGGCAGCACTTACCTCAGGCAGCTCCTGGTTGGTGGCACAGTGGGGCTAAGGTGGGCTCCCTGGCTCCGTGTGGCTCCCAGAAGCTGCGACATGTCCAGCTCCTAGGCGGAGGGGCCAAGCGGCTCTGCACACTGCCTGCACCTGCAAGTACCTTCCCTGCAGCTCCCATTGACCATGGTTGATGGCCAATGGGAGCTGCGGAGCCGGCACTCAGGGCAGGGGCAGCACACAGAGCCTCCATGGCCACCCTGCACCTAGGAGCCGGCCACGCTGGCCGCTTCCAGGAGCGATGCGGAACCAGGGCAGGCAGGGAGCCTACCTTAGAACCTGCTGTGCCGCCAACCCGACTTTTACCGGCCTGGTCAGCAGTGCTGACCAGAGCCACCACTGTCCCTTTTCGACTGAGCAGTCTGGTAAAAAACTGGATGTCTAGCAACCGTATTAACAACCCCCATGATGCCAGTTCACCGCCATGGTACTCAACCACTCCAAACTAAGGGAGGCCCATGACCATGAGGTCTGCATGATTATAAAGGCCAGCTCTGACTACTTTGTTTTCCATCTGTTAGCTGGTTTCTGATCTACACCAGCTCTTTTACACTCACTCGATAGTGACTCGGATTCCTTAATTGCCCCTTATGAGGGACTTTGTCTCAGACTTTTGACATTCCTCATTTTATTATTCCTATGTACTTGAGAACTCACAGTTGGATGATCCTATGTCAAAATCCAAGATATCATTTATAAAGGGCTTATTACCATGGCATATAAACATTGTACATGGATTAAAAAACAGCAAGGCTGCCTGGAGGCAGCCAGAAATCTACTTATGTTTTGAATGTTGTGATGTGAATGTTTTATTGGGCTGATAAAGGGTCACAAAGAAACATTAAACAAATCACCCAAAGGAGGCATTTGTGTGTTTTAATATCAAAATAACTAATTCAGTTGATTCAAAAATTTTCAGAATACATTCTAAATGTGAATGGGACTTGACCCTAAAAATGTGAACGCATGAGGTTTTGGTTTGTTTTAACTTACAAGGGGGTAGGGTCAAAAATCAGCCTCATAATGAGATAGCGTTTGCACTCTTGTCTGTGACGAGCTGACCACTCACACTAATAATTTTGTTCTACCGGTTTAGGAGGTGCACTTTAGCATAACGCCTCTCCTGTGGATCACCTCAGGTGTGCAAGTGGAGCAGTTCTCCAGTCTTTGCCTCAGCCCACATGTGCCATTAACCTCTCCTTCAGAATGTAGTTAAGCTAGCTACACTCTGTGACTGCATGGAACACTCTGGCTGAATGGGTCCCCCCTGCTTGTTGCTGGATCACACAGAGGATAAGGGCATGCTATTACTCACAGCTAAAGGAACTACTCTTTTAGCTCAGAAGTTTTGGGTTCTGAAGGTCTTTGTTTCTATGCTTACTGGTGAACCATCTTGGGTCATTACATATGCAACACCTACGATTGTGGTAACTGCAGGATATTATTTGGGCATTATGAGAAGTGATAAGCCAGCCTTTCAGCCTACCTTCTTCGTCAGTCAGAACCAGGGCATCGTGGCCAGGCCTACTGGTTAGCACGGAGCAGAGGGCCAGGTCCCCACACCAGCTGCGGTTCAGAACCAGGAGGTCAGGAACCAAGAGTCTGATACCTTGAATCAGGATGAGTCAGTAAACCAGGGCTCAGACAGAGATGGGTAAGCATTACAAAGCAGGGTAGAAACCATTTGTACAGACAACTTCCTGTTCCGCCTTCCTGTTTGAATAGGGGGAGCAGGCCAATCAGGAGCTCAGGTGTTCAGCCAAGTGAGGCCCTGGGGTGGAGTCTGCTAGCTAAGATGGGCTTGAAAGAGCCCAGGCTCCAGGTAATGCCAATAAGCTACTGGGTGGAGCCCTGGACTGTGATGACTTTCCAGGAACACCTGGAGACATAGGTTTGAGACCTGAGGTTCGTGACAATGTTGCCTTGGCCATAACGCCACCCTAAAAAGGCAGCTGATGATTCCCTCTATAAGTCTTTTTCATCTGTGAGTACAGGGCTGTAAGATGCTTCCTGAGCTGTAGGACAAAGTACTGACAAGAAGCAACAAATCACTCTAGCTCCTGCTCCCTGCTCCCCACAGCTAGCACAGGAGTTTATAACACACCCTCCCATTCCGTTAAGGTTCTTTGCTGGCTTGGATAAACCCTACCTATGCTTTTCACCCAGGCTGCAATTATCCAGTGTAATAGGACAGCAGAAAAAATAGTGGCACAAATGTATTTTGCTTTATGTTGATTAGCACCATATTTGGCTCACCTTTTACCCAAATCGCAACTCATTTGACTAACTGCTCGTTAACATACGTTAAAGGTGGGAGTAGAATAAAAGGAGTGATTGCTCTAGGGTAGATTTTTGCAGGCTCTCAGGTCCCTCATGCAGAATGAGCCACAGACAGAGTCTGCTAGTGATCAGCCCCTGGCTGCTCACCTCTTATTTGGGGCACATTAGGAAAAAGAAAGGGGTCAGACTACTTCCCTAGAACCTGACATCATAAACACGGAAACTCCTTGGAGAGAACAGGGATGACAGATGCAAGATGAGAAACACTTTCCTCTGCCTTTGCTTAGATAGACTGCACTTGTTGGTCTAATATAGTGGTGGATTTGACACAGGTTAGGTGTCCCAGCAGGTTATTCACTAACACTTTCAGAACCTTAACCCAAGGTAAAGATAAATTAATCCTCTCCAAGCCAACAGATGCAAGAAGCATTCAGTGATGATGCAAGTTTGGCCACCTTGACACTAGTTGGGTATCACATTAGTTTAAGATCTCATTCTGTTACAACAAAAAACACCCAGCACCCTCCTACACCCCAAACCCCTCATTCCCAGCCCCACCCCAGAGTCTGCATCCCCAGCCAGAGCCCTCACCCCACCACACACACAAACCAGAACCCTCTTCCCCAGATCTGAGCCCCTCATCCCTGGCCTCACCCCAGAGCCTGTACCCCCAGCCGGAGCCCCCACACCCCAACCCTCTGCCCCAGCCCTGAGCCTCCTCTCACACTCCGAACCCCTCGGTCCCACCCCCACCACATGAATTTTGTTGTGTGTCACACATCACTTCCATATTGCTGTACATAACAAAATTAATTCCGCACATGTGTGGGGAAAATTAGAGGGAACACTGGTCAGGAATGGTCTAGTTATCACATAGCCCTGCCTTGAGTGCAGGGGACTGGACTAGATGGCCTACTGAGGTCCCTTCCAGTCTTACAGTTCCATGATTCTACCAGAAGTACTGCTTAACAGGGCCATCATGTGCACCTTGAACAGTCTCTGTGATTGAAGGGGCAATGTCCCAAGGCTCAGGGACACTGGGACTCAGGCTTAATGCCTCCTGTTGTACACCACTGTTATCAATCTCTGTCACTCCAAAAGGGAGTGTTTACCACTGTGCAGAGCAGCAGTATGTTTAAAAACATGGGATACCTGGATTCTTTAAAAATGGGATAGAAAATAACACAATACCCTCAGCCCTGACTTTGCCTGGTCCTGGCCCCATTTGCTGTGAAATTGAGCTATGCTCTGCACAGAGTGTAAATCCCCTGCATGAAACCTGCCCTCCTTCCTGAAGAACAGAACTGTACTTATTCTGCTGCCAAGGGAGAATCCATAACCGCAGAGGCCAGGGCGGAATTACCTCCTATTGAATAAAATGCTATTTTTGCCTTCGTTTGGAGCCCTGTGTCCAGGCCTCATGGTCACTTCATCTTAAGAAAGATACAGCAAAGACTGAAAAGGTCCAGAGAAGGGCAACGACAATGAGTAGCAATAGGATGAGATTTACATGGGAAGAGAGATTGCAAACCCCCAAGACTGAAGAAGAGGAGAGTTAGAGGGGACTTGATAAAGGTATTGAAGGGCAGAGTGAAAACTACCTTGAACCCTCCTTTTTATGCTCCCCTAAAAGGGGTCAAAAAAGAGTCACCTAAAGAAATTTAAGGTCAGTAAACTTAGACCAAGTGAAAGGAAATACTCCTGCTTTGTGCAGAAATGGAGTCAGCCTCTGGAACTGTAAGCCACAGAAGTGGGCTTGGGTTTTAAAAGAATTGGCTATTTCATGGCTGCCACCACTACCATTTGTGGTTATGTATTATAATGAGGATAATCAAATACTATGCTTCAGGGTGTAGGCTGATCAGCAATGGGGCTCAGGACTGAATTCTACCTGTCACTCACCATGTATTTACATAGGTACGTGATAGGGCCTTCTGGCCTTCCTCTGGAGCTTCAAGTATTAGCATCAGTCAAAAATAGGATGCTGAACTTAAATGGCTCCAATGGTCTGATCCAATGACAAAGCAGGCCCACCTGAGACATTAGCTATTCAGAGGGTAGCTCTCTCCTTCAAAGCTACAGACACTGAACAGGTCCAGGTGAGGGTAGCCAGGAACTCTACACAGTCATGGTGGTGGGTGGAGGTGAAAACTTCCTTCTCAACCTCATTTGTTGCAATTATGAGCAGTTTCTCATTCCCCAGACCAGGATGAGCAGTGCCGACAGATGATGGGTCCTGCCTACCATTATTAGATGCCACTACATTACCTTTGCAGTTCGAGGAAGACAGGAGAATAATTTGACTAGCCAAAGAGGGAATTTATAGCTGGTACAGGCTGATTATCCATCAGGTAATTGCCACAGAGCACCCCCAGCTTTCCACAGCACAGAGATACTGGACTCGAGGGACTGAATTATTCACAGTTACTGTCAGCTGAGCTGTCATCTGACCAGTGTTTTACAATTAATGTAACATCTTATCAGTAGGGCCTATCTCAGGGGTGGGCAAACTTTTTGGCCTGAGGGCGGCACTGGGTTTCCAAAATTGTATAGAGGGCTGGTTAGCGGAGGCTGTGCCCCCATCCGACCCCTCCTGTTTCTCGCCCCCTGATGGCCCCCTGGGACTCCTGCCCCATCCGGCCCCCCCGTTCCCTGTCAGCCCCCGGAATGCCAGTCCCTTACTGCCCCCCACTACTCCATCCAACCCCTCCTCTCATTCCTGACTGCCCACCCCGGGACCCCTGCCCCATCCAACCACCCCTTCCTCCCTGACTGCCCCCAGAACCTCTGCCCCTGACTGCCCTCCGCCGCCCCATCCAACCTCCCCTTCCTGACTGCCCCCTGGGGACCTCTGCCCCCATTCAACCCCCCTGTTCCTTGCTGCCCAGAGCATTGCGCCAGCGGTGGAGTGAGCTGAGGCTGCGAAGGAGGGGGAACAGCAGAGGAGGGGCTGGGGACTAGCCTCCTGAGGCAGGAACTCAGGGGCCCGGCAGGAGGATCCCATGGGCCGGATGTGGCCGGATGTAGTTTGCTGCCGTAGTTTGTCCACCTCTGGCCTATCTGTTTTTAAGGCAAGTTGAAATCTCCCTCTAAGAGAAGATTTTTTCGTCTTCCTCCTCAGCTATTTCTTATGACAGCAGCCTGTGCCTCTGCAATCCCATTGACATCTAGATTTAGTTTCATAACTTGGAGTAATGGAAAACCTGCTCAGCCTCCTGCCTCATGATTCTTTCAGTCACACTCTAACCTCTGTTTACGCTGTACTAAGGGAAGTGTAATCAAATCTCACACTTCAGAGCATCAGCCGCTCACCTGCCAGGATCAGAAGGGAATGTCCCCCAAACCATCCACAAAAACAGTTATGTAATTAGCCAGGTGTTTGTGGGGGAGGGCAGCACTTTCATGCATCAGGCCGTGACCAGTGCTAGAGGATGGGACTTGGTAGACAAATGGTGCGATCTGCTACCGCAAAGTCTGTCTTTCTATGGAGTGAGTGAGTAAATGCAGATCCACTGTGGGCAAGTCCCTGTCAGCATTATTTTGCAGAGACACTGTCTGAAGAGCCTCACTCTGAAAAACTGCTGCACTGGGCCTGTGAGAGGATTAGGAGAGAATTTCTGGAAGTGAGGTGAGTCACAAAAAAAGACACCAGCTAAACTGAGGGAATTCAGCAACGAGTGACTCAGAGCTACAAATACCTAAAAAAGAAAAACAGATAAAGAGAATGCTAAGGACAGGAGGTGCAGGTTCATCCTCATCTGGGTTGTTGCCTCTCTCTAGAGAGAGGAGCAGAGCTCTCTGATTCAGTCCCTCAGGAGAAAGACACTAAAGAAAGGCTACTCCAGGGTAGATACTGAGAAATCATAAAGAGGAGGAGAATTCCCAGCCTGGACAGAAAAGAGAAATGTTGAGGTAAATGGTTCTTTATAAATTCTGAGGGAGAGTCAATGGTTCCTTTCATTCAGAATAGGGGATTAAATAACACTTTACACCTCTATTTGGCAGTCCATCTGTGGGTTTCAAAGCACTTTGCAAGCATTAAATTGTTAAGCCTTGCAACATTCACGTGAGGCAAGAAAACATTATAATCTCCATTTTAAAAACAGGAAAATGCTGGCACAGAGAGACTGCAACTTGATCAAGGTCTCCCAGTGAGTAAGGAGCAGATTTGGGAACAGAATGCAGACATCCTGACTCAAAGGCCTGTGTTTACCTACACATTCATACTGTCTGTCAAAAGGGAACTGAATGCCTCAGCAAGGGAAAGTGTTTACATGGACACATAATGAGGTTCTATAAAGTCTAAAAGAATGAAGTCAATCTACTGTAGTTACCCTTTCAAAAAGGGACACCATACTGGCCTCTTTTGCCGAGAATAACATGATCCCATCCAAAGGGGACTTGCCTCCCTCAGATGGCAAGAGTAAAAGAGTGTAGGAGTAAAAAGCAAAAAACTCAATTTCATCAGCTGTGTTGAGATTGTTAATTTCATCAGTGGAATACTAGTCTTAAAAGAACTAGTCAAGAAGAAAAGATTCAAGTCTCTCACCAACAAGACTGCATTATCCTCAGCATTCGTCTTGCATGCCTTACTAGATTCACTGAGATTTTCATCAGGGACAGTACTCCCTCATAAGGTCTCAAAAAGGCAGCACCTGTCAACATCATGGAAAGAAGATAACCAGATAAAGCAACTCCCTAAGGACTCAGCAGAAGTCAGGAGTGACTACTTGGAGAAAGTTTAGATAGCAACCAAAAGGTATAGATAGCAACTATAGTCATCACAAAAGGATAAGAAATCCCTTCTTTCATCATGTGAGTCAAAGAAAGGAATAAGAATTGCACAGGCAACTGAATAAACAGTGTGTCTTTAGGGAAGTCACTTAATCTCTGTGCCTCAGTTCCCCATCTGTAAAATGGGGATAGCACTTCCCTACCTCACAGTGTTGCAAGCAGGGCCGGCTCCAGGCTTGCCAAGCAGGGGCGGCACGTCCAGCTATTCGGCGGCAATTTGGCGGACAGTCCCTCACTCCCGCTTGGAGCGAAGGACCTCCCGCCGAATTGCCACCGCAGATCGCGATCGTGGCTTTTTTTTTTTTTTTTTTTGCGCCACTTGGGGCGGCAAAAACCCTGGAGCCAGCCCTGGTTGCAAGGATATATACATTAGAGATTGCCAGGTGTTCAGATACTTCAGTAATGGGGCCAGATAAGTACCTCAGATAGACAGAGATCAAGAAAATGGGAGCAGTTCCAGTGTGTGGCTACTCCAAGGAGATTTCTGCACCCTATGAAAGTCCAAAGGTTATCCACAGGCGTTTGCCATTTTAAAATGAGATGTATTCAACACATGGTAGCTGAGAGTGAAAGGACTAGATGGAGCAAAGTGGAAATGGTTCCAAATCCTCACTTCAGACTTACAATCTCTTAAAAGAAGATGGAAAAAATGGAATCTATTAGAACAATTGTTTTCAATCTTTTTTCATTTGCGGAACCCTAAAAAATTTCAAATGGAGGTCAGACCTTTTTGAGAATCTTAGACAGAATCTGTGGTCCCCCAGGGGCCCGTGGACCACAGGCTGAAAACCACTGTATGAAAAATCAACCATCAGACACAGGCGGGAGATGCACTCAGTAATCTCTGAGTGCTTGACCAGCTATGATTACATTCTGCTTTGATCTTTTAGACATAGAAACAATGGGATCAGTCCCAAAACAAGAGACATTTGGTGGTGTATACTCCAGGTTTCTTGTAGTACCAAAAGAGAAAGGAGGACTAATGGCAGTGCTCTCTCTGCCCGAAGTCCCTGGGAGGAGGATGTCCAACGCACCAAACTGCTTTTTAGGACTTTGGAAATCTCTCCCAGTATTATCAGTCTCAGCAATCTTTGAAAGAGCTAAAGCAAGCTTATTTACCTAGATAAGACCATCAGAGATTCCTGACAGGTTTCAGAGTAGCAGCTGTGTTAGTCTGTATCCGCAAAAAGAACAGGAGTACTTGTGGCACCTTAGAGACTAACAAATTTATTTGGGCATAAGCTTTTGTGGGCTACAGCCCACTTCATCGGATGCATAGAATGGAACATATAGTGAGGATATATATATATATACACACATACAGAGAACATGAAAAGGTGGGAGTTGTCCTACCAACTCTAAGAGGCTAATTAATTAAGAGAAAAAAAAATCCTGAGAGTCACATACCAGAACTATCACTTCCATCACTCATCATTTGTATTCGAGATTCCATGGCACCATACCTATGCACAGAGATCCTAACAGCAGAGATAGAGCCAGGTCCCCAAGGCCTACACACTTATTTGTTATTGAATGACATTTTGATAAAAGCCAGATCCCTACAGTCAGCACAGGACGCAACAAAAAAGGGCCCAGTTCTCCTCTCACATTGGTTTTACACCAGTATTACTCAGACTAAAATCAGGCCCAAATGCTTAAATTTCACAGATACATCTCATCCTCTTTAGTTTTCTAGGTCCACTTTCTCTTGGCATGAGCATGTGCACCTGTGCAGATGGTATTGACGGTAACAGCCTTGGGGAGAGCTGAGAGTGGGAAATGTACTCGGAAAGAATTCTGAAGGTCTGTCTTCTATCCTGGACTCATGCCTGAGAAAGATATTCTCCATGCTGGCTTGGATGGCTCACATTTTAAATGCCTCATCAGTGACTCTGAAGGGGTTGGATGGGTGCCATTGTATGGAGTGCACTACTGCAAAATCAGTATCCATCTCTAAGCTTCCAAAGAGGGAATCACTTTTCAGAATGGAAGGGGAAACCCAGCTCCAGTGTAAATTGTGATTCTTACTAGGAAGCATCTAAAAGCTGTGTTGATTTGCAGTGTCTGATCAGTTTAGCTTAGAAAGATATATGGGCATATAGATTTCCTCAAATACTAGTTTCTCCTGCACCCCCATTTTCTGTCTTGTGTAAAGCTCCTCCCAACACAGTCCCCATTGCTGCCAGCCTTGGATCTTCTTCCATTGTACTATATTTCCTATGAGGTTAAGTAAATACGTTTTGTCATGACCACACATTCTCTCCTTCCCATATCACCCAATTACTGCATGACTGGATTAGAGCTAGACTCCTAAAATTCCAAACTGGATGACATTGGTTGGAAGGAGGCAATGATAAAATATTTCTGTGACATGGGAATGTAGATCCACCATGAGTGTTTTCACAATTCTACACACACAAGCCACCTGATTTGGCTGTTGGCAGTCTCAAAATGAAACTGCAAATTAAGCAAGGACACGAGTCACGGAATGTGGTTTTACTGGGTACAGTTACATTTGGTTAACTGGAAACAGGTTGTTGTTTTTTAAAATAAATGCTCTTCTGCAGCGTTTGTGACCCTAACATTTCAGCACTGGGCTAGTGATGAGAATCTGAAGGTGAAATTGATTAGGGACTGAAAAAACAAAAATGCAAGTGAAATGGACCAATCTATTTTCGTAGTGCAAACCAAGAGAAATGCAAACAGATTACACATAGTGAAAAATAAATTAGATGGTTCCAGTTTTAATAGTCCCAAATATTGTTGGCTCCATAGGAAAGAAAATGTGCCTATTTTTTAAGATGTGATTTTTAGCCTGAGAAGGTCTCATTAAGTGAATGTTCCTAATAACAGGGAACTGTAATTTTCACATAGCAAAAGCCTCAGAAAAGATAAACTAATACAAATTACAAGGACTCGTGTACAGATTTGTCAGTTGAATTCTCTCTCTTATGGGCCAAATTCTGGCTTTTCCATTGGGTAGAGTCAGTGCTGCTGGCGGGGATGCAAAGTGTTCTGATAGGCTGAGGCAATATGCCTGTGCAGACTGGAAGCTGATACAAAGAATGCCTCACAGGGGAGTGGCCGCATGCGGGGGAGAACTGAGCAGCAACTCTTCAAAAGGTGTGGCATGTGCTCCCCCAGCACAAAAGTAACAAGAAAGCAATCAGGTTCCCTTCCGCACTGCCCCTGCCAAGTACCTTTGGCAGCAATGCTGTCTCCAGCACTGGACCATTCCATTATAACTAGAGATGGGCCCAAGCCAGAAATTTCAGATCCAGATATGGATCTAAAAACTTCCCAGAGTTCAGATTCAGGTTCTGGTTGAGCCCACTATAGAGACAGGGATTCAGCAGAGGTGGGCAATTTAGTAAACTCTAAAATAGAGAATAACCACAATGTTTGCACTGAGATTCAAACTTTGGGTGTTTTTTGATGCAGTGGTTTGGTTTTGGTTCAGGTTCAGGGAGGGATAGCTCAGTAGTTTGAGCATTGGCCTGCTAAACTAGGGCTGTGAGTTCAATCCTTGAGGGGGCCACTTAGGGATCTGGGGCAAAATCAGTACTTGGTCCTGCTAGTAAAGGCAGGGGGCTGGACTCGATGACCTGTCAAGGTCCCTTCCAGTTCTATGAGATAGGACATCTCCATTAATTATTATTATTATAGGCTCATCTCTAATTAGAATGATTCTGGAGGAGTGGAGGAAAGGCAAAGAGGATACACCACCATGGTGCATGGAAGCACATATAAAACAGACCAAAATCCTATGTCTTTATCCCTGGGGCAAGCCATCCTAGGGATGAATTTGTTCCCCTGGTCTGTCTCTGTAGGATCATTTCATAACATGGTACATTTTTAAGCACTCTAAAATGGGAGGATATGCCATACTCCTAGATGATACAGAAGGACAGAACTACTCACCTTTATTATACAAACAGTCTTGTAATCTGAAGTCTGCACTTGTCACAGCAGAAACTCCAGTTAAACAAACTCATCCTCTGACCCATTTATAAAAGTTTGCCAGAACACCTCAAAAGGCGGTTCTCTGGTAAGAGCCAGATTTTAAATGAGGGTAAAAAGATTCTCCTTGTTAACTACTTGGGTGATCCATCAAGTACTGTACATAAAATGATCACACTGCAAATAAGGCTGTGCACAGAATTTAGGTTTCACTCTATTGTTCCCATGGTGTTATTAGGATCCCAAGATGTACACAGTCTCCAGTTAGCTGTATGCTACACCGTATGTATCATCATGTATAAAAAAACCATGATAGATGATCTCTGACAGGACATTTATCTTTGTGAGTAAGGAGATGACAGATATCTAGTGACTGGTCTAGTCATAAATGAGCACTCTTATATTTCCTCTCCAGTCAAGATGAATGTCATAATCAGAGATCTGCCTTCATTTGTGTGTAATGACAGACAGAGACATATACACAAGCTATATGTTTTTCCTCCCACCATTTCAAATACAAAATTGTCTTTAATGGCTGTTGGAGAAAAATACAAGTGCTTAGAATGTGTGTGAATCAATGGCTCTGAATACTACTAATCTTTATTAGATTGTGTCACCCCACTGATGAAACTCATGTTGGGGCCTTAATCTAAAAATAAATGAAACCTGGGGGCCAGAAACTCCTGAGTTTTAATCCAGGCTGGCTCCAACTCAGTCTATACCTTTAGCAAATCAAGTAACATTCTCTGCCTCAATTTTCCCACCTGTAAAATAGGAAGGAAAATACTTTCCTCCATCATGGGATGGGCATTCGTAAAATGCTTTAAAGATTAAAAGTGCTACCTGAGTACCAGCTATTATTATGTATAAAATATACACCTGCATAAATCCATGTAATTCTCATAAGAGTCAGGTGCTACAGCTGCATGCCATGCAGGGCAGTGGCTCTTCTCCTCCCCCTTTCTTCAGAGATTCTGCAATTGCAAAGCATGCTAGTTTTCCAGTGCATACCACCAGTTCTTACCAGACTGGAGAATAGAAGTGTTCTTAATTAAACCCCATTCTGAGGGCCAGTCCTACTCCAGCTGAATTTAATGAGAGCAGAATCAGGCCCTTAAAACTCTACTCCAACTCTGTGACATGGGAGCAAGCTCTCTAATTAGCAATTGCCACTCATTTTTTGGCTAGAGCTCACCACCCCACCCGCAGTTTTGCCTAGGGGTAGAAAGAGTGATATATCGCCACTTGCTAAAGTGCAGCGTGGGATTCTCATTTCCTCTTGGCATTGCTGCTTTGATCTCTTTCACCGGAGCTTCCTTTTATCAATATCAAATAAGCTTTTCTGGGAGGTAACCCACACACCTGCTCCTGGCCCTTGTTTTCATTGGCCTTTGGCCACATATGGCAGATGAAGCATTTAGCTGTAGCCTCTATTTCTTTCATTAGCAGAGAGATTCACTGCTGGGGACTGCTAGCTTTGTGATAGCTGAAGTTTGATTTCAGGGGGAGCTTTTTATTTCATTATACCCAGATGAGATGGGGTAGAGGAAGTGGGAGGAAACAGTTTCAACTCACTGTATATTTCATTTCATTAGCAAAGCCCAAGTAACTATAGATGGCTACCTGCAAATTTTATATATATTTATGTGTTACACACACACACACACACACACACTTTCAAATGGTGATCAATTTCGAAGCCATGTGGTCAGGACATATCCTGACTATGGAGATAAATCACTGAAGAATACAACATAGAGCTCTAGCTAGCCCTTTCCACCACAGGGTTTGAGCATCTCACGGTCTTTAATATATTTATCTTCACGACATCCCTGTAAGATAGGAAAATGCTACTATCCCCATTGTACAGTTGGGGAACTGACACCCAGAGAGACTAAGATCCACAAATGGGACTTAAACTTAGCATTGCAACACCTAACTTTCATATTAGGTCTAGGCTGTTATTGGGAGATATGAATGTAACATGTGTAGACATACCTGTAGGCACCTACCACCTGGTGGAACCTGCAGCCATGAGTTAGGTATCCAGGCTCCATATACAATACATCAGGAGAGTTAGGTGCCTAAGAATGGGATTTTAAAAAGTCAGCACACTGAGCCAGGAGCCACCTAAGCCAGCCAATAGGAAATACTGAGGAGAGGAGTAAGGTCCCTCCTCAAAGGGACTTAGGCACTTCAAGGGAGGTATCTCCCTCTGCCAAGGGCACAGTGAAGAGGGGAATCCAGGCCCACCATTGTCCAGCTCTGAGCAGAAACCCAGCAGCCACTCCCTGCCCTCCTGGTTGTGCCCAAGACAGCAGTGTGAGACAGCCCCACATCCAGGGAGCTGCAACCCCCCACAGGAGGTATTGGGCTGGAGTGTCCGCATCCCCATCCAACAGAGGAACTCCTGCCAGAGTCCTGGCCCTGAAGGCTGTGAAAGGAGTCCCCAATGCTTCCCTGAGCCCTCTGCCCCAGGTAGGGCAGTAGCAGGGAGGGGAGCTGCAATCCGGATGCTGGGACTTTCCACAGGGACAGAAGCACATGGGGCGATGGGTCTGCACGATACTTCCACTTACACTCTCTGGGCTGTGCCCTGGCAACAGAGGCCCAGACTTGGCACATCCCAACACTTCTTCCCTAGCTGCAGCCCCTCAAACCTGCCTGTGGCTGGCTTTGCTCTCTTTAAGCCGTGCACTGAGCCACGCCTGTGGGGCTTGGAGTGGGGTTCTCTCCCTGGGCGCCCTCCTTAAAAATATTCTGGTTGTGCCCCTGCCCAGGATTCACAACTGTGAACTCTGTCCTCAAATCAGCAGACATGACAAACCCATGAAAAAACACAGAAATTAGGCTTGGTTTTGGCTTAATTGGCTTGTGAGTTGTTTTCAGGGGGAAGGAAGGGCCAGAGAGACTCAACATGTTCAGTGGAGGGGGGGCAATAAGGAGACCTTCTGGAAGATGTTTGGAGGGGTGCTGCGTGGACACTGCTGTCATGCACTAAAAGTTCCCTCATGTATTTTGATCTACCCCACTTTGAAATGGGAGTAGATCAAAATGGACTAGTGAACTTTCATTATGTAGCAGCAGCATCCACATGGACAGTTAGTGTGCTGTCGGTTGGCACGGGATAGATTTACCTGGCAGTCTGCTGGGAACCAAGATGTTTGTATAGACAAGCCCTTACATAGTAGCATTACAGGGCGGGACATATTGGAGATGTGGAATGGCCAAGGCTACATGCAGACACATGCTTTGGAAATAGCAACCAGAGTGCACCCTTTGGGAAGGAAGTACTGTAATGAAAAAAATAGAACTGTCAGTACACAGTGATATGGATAAAGATGCTTCTGCACTGCCACTAGGAAGCACCAATCATCTTTATAACCTTAGCATGTGGCAACAGGGAAAAACTGGTCCTGAGAATTATGTGGGTGGTGAAAAAAAAAATAATCCTAACGAACTGGAAGAGCAAATCCACAGCAGGCAGAGAGATTTGGATTTCTGCCCTGCTGGACGTGGATAATTGCAAGAAAATCCCTTTTGCAAGCAAGAGCTAATTGGTCAATTATGATTTCCTCTAGAAACCTTTGCTCAAACTGTATCCTGACTACTTGATGACAGGGTCAGCTTCCTTCCCAACCACCCACAGAACACACATGTGGTTTACCAGATGGGAGCTTAAAATGAATGCTTTCCTTGCCCATTCCTTTCTGGGGGGAATCCTCCTGCCATTTTCTCCACAGGTGCAGATGGTCCAAGTTGAGGGAATTCATTTGCCTAAAATTATATATTTTTGCATAGGTTACACATAATACTTGAATGACAGCAAGCCCCCTTTTTAAATGTTTTCACTGCATGTCTCAACTCTCTAACTATAAGAAATGCCAGAGAGGCCATTCTTACTTTATCTCTGCACTGACCAGAAGCCATATGAGAGACTGTCCTCAGGAGATTCCCAGGCTCCTTGCCCAGTTTTGCAGACCCAAACACTTGGGCGAGGTCGGATAAGTAACCCAGACATGCACTGTCTCTCTGAATTGAACCTTCAAACACGTGGAGGTTTGCCCATCCTTATTTTTTAGGCCACACTATTTAACACATCTCTTAACCTTTTTTGTCCCTATGCTCAAGTGGAGGCCTGCTGTCATGGCAAACTCGCTCACAATCCAAAATGTACAGAAGTGCTTCAGCATCCCCAAAAGGCTCTGAGTTATAGAAACCTTTACACTCTCTCCAAAGGGTTCCCCTCAACACCCCTCCAAACATCTTCCAGAGGGTCGCCTTATTGCCCCCCCACAATTGAAGATGTTGAGTCTCTCTGGTCCTTCCTTCCCCGTGAAAACAAGCATTTTTTTTATGAATTAGCACCACCATTGTATAGAACACACATGCCCTCCCCAACTAGTTAATTCAGATTTGGCCTCCTTGCACTTACGTTTCACATCTGCTTTCCTCCCTCCCAGCTTGCAAAGAGGAAACCTCTGAACATCCTATATCTTCAGTAAGCAAGAAGGAAAGAGGGGAGTGAGTTGGAAGAGGCAGCAAGACAATGCCAGCGTAACACATGCCCACGAATCCCAGTGCCGATCAGTACCTCCGGTGAACACTAACGCAACGATGAGATAAGCACATTAAAAAGGAAGATGAGATCATCATTTTGCCAAAGAGAGAAATGCAACTTGGTAGGCGGCTGGTATTTATACATTCAGCAATCTCTCTTTGTGTCTGGTTACAGGGAGATTTGCGCTGATGCAGGAGCAGGTCCAGCTGCTGCACCTGTTCTCACTGGCTCACATCTTACAAACAAGGGGGAAAGGAAAGATAATACAAAGCAAGGGAGGAGATGAACCAAGAGGAGGATGGGAAATTCGCTTCCCTTTTGCATTCACCTCTCCTAAGAACACTGCCTTCCACATAAGCTATTGAGAGAGACGGGCTTGATGAATCCAATGACTTTCCATTGTTGTGAGGATGAGTGGCTATGCTGGGAGGAAGGGAAGGGTTGTGAGAAAGTTGTTCCCATAAAGATATTTGCGGAGTTAAAAAAAGTGGCATTGCACACCTTTCTAAACCTCTTTCACTCACAGTTTTGGGCCTGATTCTGGTGTCAGTTACACCAGTGTAATTCAGGAGCAACGTCACTAATGTCCAGGGAGCTACTCCAGAAGTGGGGGGGGGGACAAACAGGGGTATATGAGATCAGGCCTGCTGTCCAAGTCATTCTTGCCCATATAGCCTCAACACCCTGCTTATCATTAGTTGGACACCACGTTATATATCAGAAAGCTATAAAAACGGATATTGTCCAAAGCTGAATTATACATCACATGATCTATATGCACACACAAATATTATGTACAATCTTTGTCTAAGTGTATCTGCTCCCAGAGGATAAGATCCCCCTCTCCTACTCACAGTATGCAAGAAATATTGTACTCTGACACCTCTCTTATGTAACTGTCACTATCTCTATTACCATAGCATCTGGAATCCCCAAGGTATTGCCTAGGGGCCCATTGTGCTAGGTGCTGTACAAACCAGAACTAAAAGATGGTCCCTGCCCCAAACAGCTTACTGTCTAATTTCTTTCATCCAATGCCTAAGCCTACTGAATTGTCAGAAGAATGCAAAGAGGGAGAAGCTCACGTAATAACATTTTCTACCAACCCCCACTCTTCACAAGAAGGATGTGCCTCACGGATGCAGAGATAGGAGTATTATCCTGTATCTAGTCTATTCTCTCTGTAAAGATGGATAAATTGATTTTACACGTCAGTGGCTGCGTACACTATTGTTTCTCATTCACTGGAAGAGAGGCTGAGCAGGGCTGGGAGGTATTAATAGGTAGTACAATCAAAGAAATTTCACAAAGTACCAAATGCAAAATTGGTAGCACAAGAAAAAGTGTCTAGAAAGATGAAATACAGTAATCAGGGGAGCTGATCTTATTTGTATGATAAATTGTTTATCTCCAGCAAACATTCATCTAACTCAGACTGAGGCAGAAACATAGTGTGGGCATAGAGACCAATCACAGATCTATCCATCTCACTAGGTACTTACATGGCTCCCACTGCTGCTTTGTCACCTCCCAACTATATTAAAATAGAAATAATCTCTCTCTCTTTCTTCCCTCCCACTCTGTAGGTTAAATAGTTTAATTAGTTTATAGATTGTGTTTGTCTCTCACACACAAATAAGCAAGTAAACACAAACAGAAAGTGGGTGGGTGTGAACTCCCTGAGGGAAAGCTTAGTGGAAGAAATTAGTTTTGCAGTTATGTCTATGGCCATTCTTATCTCTTCTAGGGGTGAGTTCCATAGTTTACGTCTAGCCCTGATATTATTACATGAAAGTTGTCTCCCATGCTCAGGACCTTCTCCTATTGGTTGACAATGTCATAATGCCAGTGGAGACCATGATTATGGAAAGAGATTGGTGATCCCTCAGGGAGCTAGGGCCAGTCCCACAGAGGCCTTTGAACATCAGGACAGAGACCATTCAATAGGGAACCAGCATCAAGAGCAGAGCACTGGGCTGATGTGTGCCTGGTAACCTGTTCCTAAGCAAATGGGCTACTGTGTTTTGTATCAACAAAAGTGGGAGCTTTTTCAGGGTGTGCAGCACCATCCCTAGATCTGAGTTGCAGTAATCATGTCGGGGAGGGGGGTCACATATTCATGGATCACTGTGGGTAGGTCTGCCCTGGCCCATAAGATGAGGCACCGTTGCCTGGCCAGACACAGTTGAAGTGGGCATCCGTTTCCTGACATGGCCATTTGGGAATTCAGATGCTCTAAGGCGGCCAAAAAGACTCCAAGCCTGTGGACTGAGTTTGAGGGTAGATGCCTTCAATAATGGGGAGGCAGGCCAGTCCTCGCCCACAGACAACCCGCCAATCTTAAGCATATTCTCACCAGCAACCACGCACCGCACCATAACAACTCTAACTCAGGAACCAACCCATGCAACAAACCTCGATGCCAACTCTGCCCATATATCTATACCAGCAACACCATCACAGGACCTAACCAGATCAGCTACAACATCACCAGCTCATTCACCTGCACGTCCACCAATGTTATATATGCCAGCAATGCCCCTCTGCTATGTACATTGGCCAAACTGGCCAGTCACTACACAAGAGGATAAATGGACACAAGTCAGATATCAGGAATGGCAATATCCAAAAACCTGTAGGAGAACACTTCAACCTCCCTGGCCAAACAATAGCAGATGTGAAGGTAGCCATCTTACAGCAAAAAAACTTCAGGACCAGACTCCAAAGAGAAACTGCTGAACTCCAGTTCATTTGCAAATTTGACACCATCAGATCAGGATTAAACAAAGACTGTGAATGGCTAGCCAACTACAGAAGCAGTTTCTCCTCCCTTGGTGTTCACACCTCAACAGCTAGTAGAGCACCTCACCCTCCCTGATTGAACTAACCTCGTTATCTCCATACTGATTTATACCTGCCTCTGGAAATTTCCATTACTTGCGTCTGATGAAGTGGGCATTCACCCACGAAAGCTTATGCTCCAATACTTCTGTTAGTCTTAAAGGTGCCACAGGACCCTCTGTTGCTTTTTTCAATAATGGAGAATGCTCTAGAGGAGACAAGGTTATCCAAGGTCTTCTCTCTTCCTGCTGCCACCACTGAAGTCTCCCTGGGGTTCAGTTTAGCCATTTACTCTGCACACAGGTGCTGGTTTTGGCCAGGCATTGAGAGAGCTGGCAGATGGGGCAATTTACATATCATAATGAATATAAGGCCAGCCCCTTTACACTAAGATAAACAGGAGCTAAGATATATCTACAGTGTGTAACATACCATATAGTTTGTATATATAAAATCATGTTACACTGTGAAACACAATGATGAGAGAGGAAGAGAAATAGTCACAGTGAAACTTATACAAGACACCACATTTATTAAGCAACCTCCTGTCTTCTGAAGTCACACCAAAGTATCCCCCAACATAATGAGTATGTTCTGCTGGATCTTTATTAGATGAACCCGTCCATGAAGAAACTCATTGGTCACTCCTAGGGGAGTCATTTCAGACATGTTTCTAAGTATTTACACTTAGAGAATATACAGTAGTTTGGTTTGAAAGCTTTATTGGTATGAGTTTGGAATAGCTGCATTACTCAGGATAAATTGCTAATCCAGCAGGGAGTTGCATAGTTCAACCCAAATGATGATCAAATATTTGTTTCACCCACACACCCTTAAAAAAAAAAAGAAAGTCTCTACATCTGCCCTATAGAAATTGCACACACATAATTTGTTTGTGCACAACCTATTTTTACACGTGGTACATGCTTGTGCAATTTTGTGAGAGCCAGTACATGGGCTGTATACTTGAAAGAGTCCTCCCCATATGATTTTAAATATCAAATTATTTTCAGCAGAAATGACATTTCCATAGCACACAATGCTGCTGATTTGTTGCCAAGCAATGTCGCTAAGCATGATCTCTCTTTCAATGATGAACGGGCCACTGAATGGCATTGCAGTGTCACCCACGCCATAACACTCATTCAAGAAAGACTGAGAATTCTTGAAGTAAAGGAGGAAAAAACCCACTCATATACAATAAATTACAGCAAACTACGTCACAATCACAAAGACACTCCCACAGTTTTTAAGTTTTCCCAACCATGATGACATACTGCGCATATTAGTCACTGTATTGCAACTTTACATGATTAAGCGCCCGTAAGGCAGCTCGTCAGCATCCAACAGTCATATGGCAACTTATGCAACCAAGTAGAAAGGATGATTTAGGTTTGGCATTGGCCTCATTAATCTTAAACTGAGCAAGTATATATACACATAGAAGGCCTGCTTCTTGGCTGGGGTAAATTGGAGTTGCTCCATTTTGCATCCCAAGTGGCTACCAGAAGGAAAACTGCCAGCTGTCTTGGCTAACGGATATCCATCAAAATTAAAATGAACAGCATAGTGGATGACATTACAGCCAAGAACACTGAGCATTAAAACCAAAACTAAACTCAGCAAGCATGCTGGTGGGGAGGAGGGGGGGCAGGGGAGGGATTATCTGGGATATAAACCATGTACCTCTTTGCCTTTACAATTCCACTTGCATTGGCGTAAAAAGGCAGAGAAAAGTTATTTGCCCATGGCCAGAGAGTTTCTCAGAGCTGGGGGACTGGAACTCAGAAGTGCCTAGCTCCCAGGCCTGTTCTCATACCACTAGAATATGTAGGAAATATATCACAGGGCATGAACTGCCCAAGGTCACACAGGGTCAGGGTCAGAAGACAGAACTTCTTGGCTTCCTGTTCCATCTCTCTCAAGAAGCCATCAAATTCAATGCGCTAATGGGGGGAGGGGGAAAATATGTATAGGGAAAGGAAAATGGAGGGTCTTAAGTGCTTGCCCAATCCAAGAACTACCAGAAGTTCCTAAAAACAGACCAGGTTCAAACTCTCTGGTCTTGGGCAAATAACTGAGTCTGGTAGTATATAACTAGGAGTTATTTTCTCTCTCACAAATCCCAGGGAAATTCTCTCTATTGACCTATTGAGCTGCAGGTCATGCTATATTCTAAGAAGAGTTTCTGGCCAATTGTTCACACACTCAAAATCCTATGGCGATCCTAGTAATGAAAGCTTTTTTTCTTAGAACACCAATATCTTATAAAACTGCTTGCAGAAGGTGTTGAGGAGAGAAACAAAGCAAATCTTATATCCCAGGAGAGCTGTTGATAAGACTGCAGGGAAAGAAGAGTGGCAGATCTGGGGTTGAAGGCCAGGAAGCCATGTTACACACAGTTCACAGCATACTTTCTTTACTTTGCAAATCTGCTCCAGCCTATTCCCAATGACAGATCTTTCATGGCTATCTGGTAAGTGCCCTGTATTTTGGACTGGGGCAGTGGGCCACTTACCAGACAGGCTGCCATGCTTTTGTCATTCTGAGCACCCTAAGCCTGCTTTTCTCCAGAATGAAATGGGGCTCTAGGAGAACATTTTAACACTGCACTTTGCCCTTCCCTAGTACTGCTTTCCCTTGTTCAATCTATACGTCAGTGAACCTGCCACCAACCCAGTAATGGAAGTTCACCTATGCAGACAACATCTGCTGTGGGCTACAGACTCCAACTTCCTCTGGGCTGGAGAAGACCCTGAGTGACGACCCTGCAAAGCTGGCTGACTACTGCAAGACATGGCGCCTTCAGCCTAACACCAGCAAGACAGTCTCTAGCACATTCCATCTCCACCATGCCAATTCTAAGAGAGAACTAAGCATCATAATGAATGGCCAGAGGCTAAAGCATGAAGCCTACCCAGTTTACTTAGGCATGACTCCCAACTGAACACTGACATACAAAAGCCACCTGAGCAAGATAGCAGCAAAGATCAAGACACGCCACAATCTTCTCAGCAAACTGGCAGGTTTTTCATGGGGAGCAAATGCTCCAACCCTAAGGACTCAGCCCTTGCCATCTTATACTCAATAGCAGAGTACTGTGTGCCAGTATGGAGTCAGTCGGCACACACCAAAACTTGTTGATATGTAATTCAATTCAACAACGCGTATCATCACAGGAACTTTCCAACCGACTCATCTTTCAGGGCTTCCAGTTCTGAGCCACATTGCTCCCCCTTACATCAGGAAGGAGATTGCAACAGGCAAGCTGCTTGAGAAGATACGTGCTGACCCAAACCTGCCTTTTTCACAGACCTTTTAAACCCACCAGCTACACATCTTTCATCACAACACCCATTGTGGTTGAAGTTGCCATGCCAGGATGTGATAGCGGAGTCCCCGTGGCAGGAAGACTGGTGCTTATCACCACCACATTGCGAATTGGGCAAGGCCTCTGTGCAGCCAACTAGCACTGTTGGGGTCTTCGAGACAATCCAAGCTGCAGCTGTGGTGCAGATCAAACAACGACACACGTTGTCAAGGAACCAAATTCAGCGGTGGGCTCCAAGAGTTCCACTTGGCCACTAAGAATGCTATTGCTTGGCTCGGTGAATACGCAAAATGTTAAATAAATAAATACTGCTTTCCCATCAGGAACCCTAGATTACCAGCTATCAGTTAAACAGTTTTCCACTCTTAGAAAAAAGCCCACGCTGTGCACTGCCATAGAGTTTGCTGTGGCATAAGGAATGCCATCGATTCACAGACTTGCTATGTGAACCCACAAAAGGGGGTGTCTGCCTTCACTCTGCTACTAGTTCTATCAGCCTCATGAACACACGTGATTTACATAGGATACGGTCAATCAGTTTTTTCCAGCAATATAGGCTAGCTCAGTAATAAAATGATACAAAAACACAGGAACTTTACTTCTCTCTTTCCCCTTCCTAGACAGACAAATAAATCCATTTTGGTGGCTGATTCTCCCCCTCACCCCCCAAACCATCTCTCAAGATTCAGACAATTGCATCATCCTGATGTTCTTGATGAGTGCAAGAAGGTCAAAAAATCCAACCTTGATCAAACAAGAGAAAATTGGATGAGGGGTAGCTAACAGAGGCTAGGACACCAGTTTAAATTCAGCCCAGGTCACTTGTGATGTAATGTAGTTATCTGATAATACTCAGATATACCACACATCGCCATATTAACAGATACACCTGATGATTGTTCAGGGGCCCAGGGGCAATGAGTTGATGGCTTCATTTCAGTTGCTAGTGGGTAGGTGACCATTTTGCAGAATACTACCAGTTGCTGAATAGCACAGAAGCTAAGTACTGAATGGATTATGAGCAAGTCTGTCCTGCGTTCGTGGATTTGTCTCATATGTTCAGAGAATCTCTATCTTCCCAGATGCTGGTATAAATGAAAGTAACTATTGTAGGGAGACCCAAACCATAACCCCAGGCCTGAATTTTGCATCTGGAGCTGAACTTTGTGGGCCAGATGCTCAGGTTGTGGATGTTTCATACAAGCTCTACATTATACATGGGCCCAAATCAACCCCCTGGATCCGGATCCCCACCTGAACCCTACCCTCTCTAACATGCCAAATCCAAACACCCCAAACTTTGCGAAAGTTCAGAGTTGAGTTCTCTTCTTCCCATCAAAGAGATACGGGATCAGATCTTCAGCTGGGGTAAACTAATGTAACTCCTTTATGGAGCTATGCTGATTTACACAACCTATGGCCCAGGGTTAGGGTGCTCTCCTAGGGTGTGAGAGAGTTGGGATCAAGTCCCTGTTCCACATCAGGCAGAGTGAGGATTGGAACCTGGCTCACCCACATCCTGGGTGAGTGCTCTAACCACTGTTTAGTGCAAGTCATGGTGATATAGGTAGAGCTAACACCTAGTTTGAGTATTCTGCCAGGGATTAGGTGCTGGGCATCAGGACTGAGATGGCTTTGCACATGCCCACTGGAAGAAATTTAAGCATCTACAGGGTTAGGTGGTGGGAGCAGGGTGGTCTGAGGATCTAACTTTTGGATTTAGGCATAATGTCGTAGTTAAGTGCCTAAATCCCTTTGTGGATCTAGCTCGTGTGTGTCCAAACAAGCTGAATGGTTGAAAGAAATTAAATAGCTGGTGTAAAAGCTTATGGCAGTCAGCTAGAAGATATGGGCATAACTGGATATACCATGGACAGGTAGTTAACTTGTCACCCTGATGACAAAGCAGATTGTTACATTGATAGTTGGCACATTTTCTGGCAGTTGCTAAGACAACAAAAATCCATTTATTATGCACAAAGGGACACATTTTGCTGTTGGACTCATTAACACAGACCATGCCACTTACTCTTTTAGCCTTCTAACTGGTTTATTATTGTGAGGTTTAGATGAGATACCCAGGATGCTTTTGATTCCTTCTACTTGAACTAATGGACTCAGTTTAACTGCTTTCTCTTTACTTTCCTTGATTGATTTCCTCTCTCAAATATACCAGAGAAGAGGGATGTCTAGTTCCATTCCATCATTTTATCCAATGCCAATCCATGAAGAATATCTGGCTGAAACTGAATGGTGGAAAGACTAAAATGGTAAGCATAGTGTGGAAAGAACTTACCACCTCTAGAATATCACCCTACACTGGAGGCATCTGCCTTCAGATCGTTAATACAGTCTACACCCTCAGTCTCCACCTGCACCCTTCAGGGCTTCTGAAGACACAACTAGCCATAGCTGTGAAAAATGCCTTTTTCCACCTGCAGCTGGCCAGGAGACTGCACCCCATCCTGTCAGCTTCAGATTCAGCCAGAGTAGTTGATGCATTTGTGACCTCAAGGATTGATTGCTGCAGTTTTCTGTACCTACATATGAAACCAACAACCTTAAAAAAGCGGCAACTGGTATAGAACAGCAGCTCCTTTCTCAGTAACACAGAACACAGAAACTACATCACCCCAGAATTAATCTCTTAACTATCTTTCCTTTGAATACCACATCACTCAAAGTTTTGGCTCTCATCTTCAAGTCTAACCTGACAAACTGCCTCCCCCTGCACAATCATGACTTCCCACAACAGCTACGTTTCATGGGAACAATGGAACATGAGAGTGAGATTCATATCTACAGAAGACTGAGCTTTCTTGGCAACCGACCTGTGCCTCTGGAACTGACTCCTGGAAAAGATGAGGATGACCACAAACCTCAGCACCTTCAGAGCAATATGCAATCCTTTCTTCAGCGTTGGCTTCCCACAATAATACCACAAATATATATATATACACATATACACACACACAAACAAACCTAGGCCTGGTTGACTGCAGTGGAGAGAAAAAATGTGTGTGTTCGCTTTGCGATTTCATGAGCCACTCAAAGAGAGTGATGGGTGCTATATAAGAACCTAGATAATAGACACTGTCATTCTATAATCAGCTAAGCAAATGAGAGACATATGCATAGATTTTCAGTGTCAGCCCCTTGTTGTCAATTATTGACTATCAGCCACTTGGATTACAATTGATTAAAGGATACCTGGAAAATACAATGGCTCCCCAAAGTGAAATAATTACATTCTGGCTATCATTTTGAAGGTTGTGATCATGGGGAAAATGTAAGATCAAGTTTGCCTAGAACACACTGGGTTCTCATTTATTCCCATGAGAATCAGGAGTAAATCCAGTGAAATCAGTGGAATGACACTAGTGTAACTGAGAGGAAACTCAAGCCTATGCTTTCAGGAAATACAGAGATCAAGCATTACAGCTCTACATTTACTGCAGCCACCAGGCCTGATTAGCCATCGCACTGCACCTGGTGTAATCATTGGCACCAGGGCACAGTGGGTACCAAATGCCATCAGGCCAGATTGGTAGCATTTTTCTGCTAGACACAAGGTGCAAGGCAGTGGAGAATCATGACAATTTTAAAGATAAAGCAAGAGAGCAATGATATACATGGACAGCTGTTAATTTAACAGCAGACATGTGCCATGTAACTGACTGAAAACATTATGAGATTGTCTGATGACCTTAATCTGGGCAAAACTGACTATTCTTTAGAGAAGTGTTTTGGCATGTCAATGTAGTTAGCCTGTCAGAGTTAAAAATACTTTCAAATATTTGCAATCTTACACCTTTGATTTAGTATCTTGATCGTTATTAAAAATTAGTTATGTTGATTTAGCTGATCATCTCAAAATAAGCCACAAATACTTAAAGGAAATTCCGAGACATTCAATAGACCCAGAGATGGACTGGTTGAAGCAAGTTATCTTACAATCTCACTAATGTTTGGGCTGCACTAAATAGCTTAATTTTTTTCTCCCCATCTTAATCTGAAAGGTGCCCTGATTTACCCTTTTAAAGGAGCAGTACTATCTAGGCAGCAGCCATCCCCTTCAGAACTTGCACAACTCATTTCATGTATCCATCGACTACACTCTCAAACAGATTCAAACTGGGCATGTAGCAGTTAAAAGATTCTGAACCCCATGACCGGTTGCTGAGCCATGCAATCACTTTAGATTCATGTTTTGAAATCAGTAGGTTAACAGCCCACCTATTCTATTTTTAAAGTTTTCTGTCTCAATAGGTCAATTCTCCATCCTCCTATTCTTTTGTGCTCTTTAGGCAGAAACAATATATAATTCAATCCCCATCTATATTGTAGGTGGGTAGAATTGCTTTTATTGATAGTAAGTTGAGTACTTGGAAACTCTGAACAATTTTTGCTCAATTATTTTGTGCTGGGAAAAAATCGTTCGATACTCAAGACTACACAAAGAGGATATTTCATATCTGCGCAGAGGGTTCTTAATTGAACTTTTGCCCCAAAGCTAAGCTTTCCTGTAGCTAAAGTGCTCCCTGATGCCATGCTGGGGTCATGTTCTTTGTCAAGAAAGCAGAGCTTTAAATTCTAGTTAATTGTTATCCCCAGCTGCCTTTCCCCCCCTTTTATTAATGCCACTTTAAAAACAGTTATTTATGTGTGCAATTGTTTCCCTGCTGCCCCATAACTCCCCACCACAATGTAATGAACTGCATGGCTATATCCCATGCTGTATGGCATTAAAATCATAGCACCAGTCAAAAGAATGTAGCCCCAGCAGTTATTATATAGAAACTGAGTTGTATGCGACTCAGTAATAAGGCAAGCAGTTGGAATATGAAACCAGAATGCTTTCTATATACAGTCATTAAGTTAGGGGTAACCCAGGGGATTAATAATGAGGTATGGAGACTTTCACAGTTTGGTGGAGATCAAAAATTTGTTTAGTCTGAATTAAATTTGTGGCCTCAGCACAGTTCCCTGTGGACAGGCATACACATCACAACACAAAACTGGCAGAGGGAAAAAAAGCCCTTAATAGGCATCATCTTTGGTGACAATCACAGAACAACAGTCAAGGACTGAATGGGCCATGGAGACTGGGTTCCCCCCACCTTTGGAGGCAATCCTTTCAGCTCAGGTTTGAGGCATACTGAGAAGGGGGCACCAAAGGAAAGCTTACACTGCTGTCCATGCTGTAACATTGAGAAGGAGAATCAGCAGAATTCACCCTGCAGGACTGTCAAGCTGACACCCTTCTCAGGGAATTCACTTACTAAAAAAATGAAGGAACCAAATGGAGGTGGTGTTGGTCTGAATCTTTCTGGAATGAACCATCCTCTGACACTTCACCTTTCCAAGGCATTAGATAGAATGATTCCTACTAGAGTCTCACAAATAAGGCACTGTTTGGGGATGCCAACCAATTAAACATGGACTGTCTACAGCAGAGTGCATTCCAAAAGAAATGAAAGTATGTCAGCGTGGTTCATAAAACAGAGAGAGCCCTTCAGGTGAGGCTCAGTATTGTATATGCCAAGTTAGTCTAGCTGGATTCCTCTGTGTCCTTAGATCTAGATGTTACAGTTTAAATAGTACTTTTCTCCCCCACCAGGAGTACTTTAAGGCTTCCCAGCTGACAGAGAATCACTTAATCTTTGCTGTAAATGCCAACACTTCATTTAAAGTGTCCCATTATTACTATTTTTGGCATTCATTATGAACCTCCTCATCATAATTCATTTGGCATATGAGTGTTATATGTTCCATGGACTCTGTTAAAAGTTAGTGTTAATTACCACTGTATGGAGTTAAAATGAAGTGTCATGCCATAAATTCTTAAAGTGTGGGATTGGATAGTTATGATCAAGTCAGATGTTGGGCCTAATAAAGTGATATATTCCACAGAAAAGTTAATTAAAAATTGTGGGACTGATGTAATTTCATATTCTTGGCTTATAAAGGACAAATCGGGTGAAATGCTTCCCCATCAAAATGTCCCCACTCTGAATGCTACTCAATGCCAATAATTTAAGAGGGAGCTGGGTACAACTCTCATGAGTGTATGTGGGAACCATAAATAAAATGGTTTGTTCAAAGCCCTCTTATGGTTTTGAGTTGTACCATGAGTTTATTTGAGATTTCTGCTTTGTTTATTGATTTTAACACAAATAAGTTCTCCTTCCTCCCCCCCCCCCCCCCCAAAGGGATGGAAAGGAGAGCTGTTAAATATGCTGTCAACTTTAAGAGAACATTCTCAGGCATGATCATGGAGTGCAGAATACTTCACTTCCCATGCCGAAGCTTTATCAGTTAAAATTGCTTATCACTCAAGCAATTACTATTCGCCTTAAAAAAAATTACCCAGGTCATTTCTTCAAGCCTTTTCCTAATGACAGGCTCTGTTCAACTGTTCCAAACATGCGAGATTCGGATTTGGGTTGTTAGTTTTAACAACACTAAAAGAATATTTTGGAAACTGTTTTTCCTCCCCCCAGGGCTCTCTCTCCAGCCTGATGCTTGATAGCCTTGAAAGTCAAGGGCATCTAGCTCTAGGAATAGGAGGCGATCGCGCCTCCCTCTCTCTCTCTAGCTGCGGCTTCGTAAAGTGAAAAGTCAATTTCACCAATCTACAGAAAATCCAGCACAGTTTTACCTTTAATCCGCTGTGATGTGCTACAAAAAAAGCCAGAGCCAGCACCACCCCCGTCAGCCAGGACAAGAAAAGCTTGGAAAATTCAGCCTCTCCGGGGCTAGATGCTAGGTTCCTCATCTTGGTCTTTCTGCGACCAATCGCACGCTGTCATTCCCCCACCCCCATCATATTGTTTCATACTCACCATATCATAAACATTCAGAATCACCGGTTCATTTGCCATTGTTGATTGCGGCGGACACTGGATTTAAACCCCCAAATCCCTGCCAGATGTGGCGCAGCCCCCAGGGTACGCTTTTACCCTCAGCTACATAGGATGGGAAATGTCTTTCTATGGTCGCCGAAGAAAGAAGCTTGGCTGGGGTGGGGTAGGGGGACACACGCTTTTCCGGGTGCCAAAGTTGTGGGGGTGTTTTTTCACCCCCCACCAGCAGAGTCAATCCTGGGTTTCTTTCTAACGCTGCTGCTCATCGGGGTTGCTGCATTGGTACAATACACTACCCAGGCACCCTCCAGCCTTGTAACTGCCAAACCAAAGGACAGCCAGAGCAGGCTCTTTGCAAAGATATCAGCCCCCCGTCTCCAGAAAATATGCAAGGGGGGGGGGGGTTGAATTAGTGAAAGAGGGGAAGACTCCCAGGCAAAGTAGGCATTCAAATGGAGCAGCCGAATAGGTAGCAGCACAGCCGGCGGAGGAAGGTCAGCTCCCCATCGCTGTGCTGGCGCGGGTAGAATCAGGTCCAGATCGCTGCCCTCATCCTCCCGGGGTCACCGCTCCCACCGGGGCCGGGCTTGGCTTGACACACCCGCGGGGCGGTGCTGCTGTCCCCGCGTCTCGGTGGGAGCTGTCCGGGTGCTGAAGTTTCTCTCCGGGTCTCTTCTCGGGCCGCGGGCGGGGAACCCTGCGGAGCCGAAAGGGCATCGGAAGTCGCAACAGGGAGCTGCGGCGGGACTCCGGCCTGGCTGCCGGGTGGGGAGAGGGACGCGCCGCAGGCCAGACCAGCCACTGGGCTCTCAGCGAGCCCCGGAGTTACTCGGCCATCGCATCCGTAGGAGTTTGTCCCCGGCCCGGCGTGCAGGGAGCTGCCCGAGAGCTGAAGGGCGGGCTGGAGCGCGCCCAGCGCGGGAAACCTTTGCTCTTCCCGTCCCGGTGAGCTGCGAACCCTACTTCGGGATCCGCTTGTCCCGCAGCAGCCAGTCTCCGGGCACTGGGAGCCGATGGAGCCCGCGCCGCTCTCTGCGGGGCCGCTGCATCCCCGCCCGCGGATGGGGGGATCCGAATTGGGGAGCGGGCTGAGCGAGCAGTGTCGCTGCTGACAGCGGCGAGCTCGGGAGTTGCCTAGTTAGGCAGGCGCCAGGCACTGGCAGCTCCGCAATTTCTTGCAACCGACTCGCAAACAGCGTTCAAATCCGAGCAAACGGGAACATCCATTGCGGTCAATCCCCTCCTGCTCTTCCTTTCGCTTTAAGGGAATCGCGGGGTCTGGGCTGGGGGGATGGGCGGCAGGGGGCTTCCTAGAGGCATCCGTTTTTCCGGGGGAGCCGCGAGCTGACCTTAATGCTGAGGCAGCGCAGATCTTGCCTGTAGTACCCAAAAAGGGGAGCTGGGATGACCTCATCGGAGTTGGAGGCGTCGCTCAGGCTCTCTGCCAGCTTGCAGCCAACCAGATCTGAATGAAAAGTGCAGGGAGCCTGTTACATCAGCAAAGCCCAGCATTCCCCGGCCCTCCACAGGCAACAGCTGAATGCTTTCCTCCGCCACATGGGAAACACTCAATAGACGAGAAGGTCTCTTGGGGGTGACAATAACCCCAGTGCTGATGGCTTGGGAGTCAAAGTACTGCACCTGCCTGCCTAGATGGTTCATTATGCCATTAATTAGTAACCCGGTGTGTGTTAGGGGAGGGGGGTGAAAAAATAATTTGCTTTTACAATCTTTTAACCATCCTTCATTGTTCTCTTTCGAGGTGAACCGTTCACAAATTCTGTGTTAAACATTAGGCACCTCTACTGAACCCCGTTTAACATCTTTTTCAGCCTGTAGTTTAAAGGGGAAGTGTTGTATTTTCAGTGTGTGTATATAAGGACTGCTGAGCTAATCAATTTCACACAAGTGCCCCAGTGCTTGCAAGGAAATCAACAACATCCCAGCTTGCCAAGGGAGGACAAAACATGTCAGATAGATTGAAGTACTGGCCTGTTCATTTCTAGCAACACCAGCAGCCTTGTTTTTAAAGGCCCCACCGTTTTTCCTCTGGGTAGGATAATTTACATAGAAGCTAGTATTTTTGGTGGCGTTTTCTGCTCCTGTTATTGCTGCAGTAAGGACTTTTTAAAATATTATCAGCTTTACTATATCACAAGAACTCAGAGTGCAGCCTAAAAGGCAGAGTCCTAAAATACCTGTTGCCACCCTCTGGCAGTGACTGTAGGGGTGAGGCCAGAGTTGATCAGCTGTAAACTCTCAGCCAACAAGCAATTTCTAGTCATCCTTCTAGAAAGATATAAATACAAGCAAATAGAATTGTGTACCTTTAGGGACAAATCCTGGCCCTGCCTCTCTACCATTCAGAGAGTCTCCTAGCAGAAGACCCCATGCATCTCTGCTGTGCAAGAAAGGGCAGGGGAGATGGAGGGCACGTATACAGGAAGCTTTTATGGATTAAAGTGTATCAGAGCAAGGCAGGCCCCGGGTCAGATGACCTGCTGCTCTGGGGAAGTCTTCGCTCCATTCAGAAAGATCAGAGTCCAGTTTGATTTCAGTGGGAGTCTAGGCACTTTTGAAAATCCCAATATGCATTTATCTGTATCCTTAGGCACCCAAACACCTTTAAATACTGGTCCCGGAGGCATACTGCATCCTCTGGATTGCAGTAGCAGCTGCTCCATGGAGGTAAGTGGGGAAGATTCCTTCCCCCATTCATATCTTCCTTGAGTTCAGATTCTTGGTTCAAGAGCTGGAAATGGATTTGCCCTTTAACTTATTGCATGCTATTTAAAAAAATAAATGTAAAGATTCTATACTGCTAGTTATTAAGCATCCTAAGCTCCTAATGGATGCATTTATTCAACCTCACAAGGGATAGGGCCCAAAAAAGCAGCCATCACACTCCTGCTAAACTGGCAACAAGTCCTTGGGATCACAACAGGAGTGTTCCAGTGTAACAGACACCTGCTACTCAAGCACCCCTCCATGGGCTGCAGGCACCCTATTTTAGGATGCCTCTCCTTCAGGGCTTTTTAATAAACTCCACACAAAGATCAGTGCTAAACAGGTGTCTTAACCCTCCACCCATATAAAACAAACTTAACCAATGGCAGGGGTTGCAAGATTCCACTAAGAAGGTCCCAAAAAACAAAACAGTTCTTAAAACAGAGAAAACCCTGTTCTCAGCCCCTTTCTGGGCTACCTTTGAGTATTTCCCCTTCTTCTAGTATCAAACACTCAGCACCAGACTGACTCACCTAGAATACCATTCCCCTACAGACCCCACCCCAAAGCCTTCCACAGGCACCAGCCTTTCTGCTTGCTCACTATCTTTCTTTTCCCAAAGCAAGTTCCCTGAGTCCTTTTTTAAGGCCCAGGTGCCTATTAAAGTATCAGCTGATCCCTCTTAGCCCCCCCCCCCACTCAGGTTGGGAAGGAACTAATTAATTATGGCACAGGAGGGGCTGGTCCCATTTCCTCTTAAAAGGGCTCATCACTGTAACGTATTTTATCTACACACCATACTATGTTACTTGATAAAATAATCTGATTCACAATATCTGCTGCCCAGACGGACCCTGAATCAAAGTTCATTGAAGTCAATGAAAAGACTTTGGAGCAGGCCATATTACAGAGATGGATTCTTAGATATACTAAAATAGATTTAAAGTAAATTGATCATGGCTTGCAATCTTTTATTCACTTTTATCTTAAAGACATTTCTAAAGATAACAATCATTTAGATTAAAAAAAAATCTTGTAATAAATTAAATTAAGCCAATGGTTCTACGTATTTTTAAAGTAGATTAAGGGTCATAAAAAACAGGGTTGGGGAAATCAGATTTAAAGCTAAAAGTCCATCCTTAACCTCACGTGGTTGTCTTTTGTGAACAAACATAATTGAAAGGTTATTTGCTATTTAGAGACTTTTGTAGTACTGAGATACAATGAATGTTAGTCTCAGAACTGAATTTCCTTGTATTTGTAAGTTGAGATCAGTTCCATAAAATGACTTCAAACAGTTATTGTTTAATTTCCTTGTGTTTTTGTCAGTTGTACTAAAACATCTTACTAACAAACAGAAGGTGTTTGCAACTTTAATCGGAATCAATGTGGGCTAATTTCAGCCTTGATTTAAATTAGAACATAAGAATGGGCAAACGTGGTCAGATCAATCGTCCATTTAGCCCAGTATCCTGTCTTACGACAGTGGTCAGTGCCAGATGCTTCAAGAGGGACTGAACAGAACAGAGCAATTTATCAAGTGACCCACATCCCCTGGCACCCAGTTCCAGCTTCTGGCAAACAGAGGCTTAGGGACACCCAGAGCATGGGTTGCATCCCTGACCATCTTGGCTAACAGCCATTAATGGACTTATCCTCCAGGAACTTATCTAATTCTTTTTTGAATCCAGTTATACTTTTGACCTTTAAAACATCCCCTGGCAATGAGTTCTACAAATTGACTGTGCACTGTGAAGAAGTGCTCCCTTTGGTTTGTTTTAAACCTGCTGCCTATTAATTTCATTGGGTGACTTCTGATTCTTGTGTTATGTGAAGGAATAAATAACATTTCCTCATTCACTTTCTCCACACCATTCATGATTTTTTAGACCTCTATCATATTCCCCCCATAGTCATCCCTTTTTCAAGCTGAACAGCCCCAGTCTTTCTCATCTCTTCTCATAGGGAAGCTGTTCCATACCCCTACTCATAGTGGTTGCCCTTCTCTGTACTTTTTCTAATTCTAATATAGCTTTTTTAAAACCAGAACTGCACACAGTGTTCAAGGTGTGGGTGTACCATGGATATATATAGTGACATGATCTTTTCCCTCTTATTATCTATCCCTTTTCTAATGGTTCCTAACATTGTTAGTGTTTTGATGGCTGCTGCACATTGAGCAAATGTTTTCAGAGAACTATCCCCATTAACACCAAGAGCTCTTTCTTGAGTGCTAATAGCTCATTTAGATCCCATCATTTTGTATGTATAGTTGAGATCATGTTTTCCAATGTACACTACTTCACATTTATCGACACTGAATTTCACCTGCCATTTTGTTGCCCAATCACCAAGTTTTGTGAGATCCCTTTGTAACTCTTCACAGTCAGTTTTGGACTTAACTCTCTTGAATAATTTTTTACCACCTGCAAACTTTGCCACCTCACTTTCTCCCCCTTTTTCTAGATCATTTATGAATATGCTGAATAGGACTGGGCCCAGTACAGACCCCAGGGGGATACCTCTCGCCACTGTAAAAAATGACCCTTTGTTTCCTATCTTTTAACCAGTTATTGATCCACAAGAGGACCTTCCCTTTTATCCCATGTCTGCCTACTTTGCTTAAGAGCCTTTGGTGAGTGACCTTGTCAAATGCTTTCTGAATATCCAAGTACACTACATCCACCAGATCACCCTTGTTCCCATGTTTGCTGACCCCCTCAAAGAATTCATATAGCTTGGTGAGGCATGATTTCCTTTTACAAAAGCAATGTTGTCTCTTTCCCAACTAATTATGTTCATCTATGTGTCTGATAATTCTGTTCTTTACTATAGTTTCATCCAATTTGTCTGGTACCGAAGTTAGGCTTACTGGCCTGTAAATTACCAGGATTGCTTCTGAAGCCTTTTTTTTTTTTTAACTTCAGAGTTGCATTAGCTATCCACCAGTCATCTGGTACAGATGCTGATTTAAGCAATAGGTTACATACCACAATTAGTAGTTCTGCAATTTCATATTTGAGTTCCTTCAGAACTCTTGAGTGAATATCATCTGGTACTGGTGATGTATTACTGTTTAATTTATCAATTTGTTACAAAACCTCCTCTATTGACACCTCAGTCTGGGACGGTTCCTCAGAGTTGTCACCTAAAAAGAATGGCTCAAGTGTGGAAATCTCCCTCACATCCTCTACAGTGATTTTATTTAGCTTCTCCACTATGTCCTTGTCTTTCTTGAGTAGTCCTTTAGCATCTGGAGCATCCAGTACCCCACTGCTTGTTTGGCTGGTTTCTTGCCTCTGAGGTACTTAAAAATAATTTACTGTGTAGTTCCCCTTTTTGAAGTTAAATGCTACCGGGGTGGGTTTCTTTGGTATTTTCCCCTTCACAAGGAAGATAAATTTAATTTCATTATTGTTGTTATTACCAAGCAGTTCAGCTATATTCACCTGTTGGACCAGATGCTATGTACCACTTAGAACTAAATCAAGAATTGCCTCTCCACTTGTGGGTTCCAGGACTAGCTGCTCCAAGAAGCAGTCATTAATGGATGCAAGTCCGTTGACTTCAGGTTGAATTCAAATTAACACTGAAATCAATGGAATTGTGCTCACTAAAACCAGAGTCTGATTTTGGCCCATTGAATGCACTAAGATTTCGATGAATTGTGTGTATTACATGAAGAGGTAGTAAAACTCGTGTTTAGGACCTTTAGGACTGGGGCTCAAGAGATCTGGGTTTGTGCCTGGTTGACCTCTAGTGTGACCTTAAGCAAATAATTTATACCAGAATTTTCAAACACGTGCCTAAAGTTAGATACCTAAATTCATAGTTAGGCACCTAAGCAAATAAAGACTACCTGAGTTTCAGAGTTGCTGAGCAGTCAGAGTTCCCATATTACATGAAGGGTATGTCTACACTGCAATAGAAGACCCATGGTTGGGTCCAGGTCAGGTGACTCGGGCTCGTGGGGCTTGGGCTGTGGGGCTATAAAATTGCAGTGTGTACTCTTGTGGGGAATTCTCCGCCAAAACATTAAATTCTGTACACAATATTTTAAAATTCTGCATACTTTATTGGTCAAAATAACACAATATAATCACATGATTTTCAATTATTTTAGTAATTTATTTCAAAATGCCTGTAAGCAAGTATATCTGTAACAATACAGACAACAAAAAAGATTCAGGAAATTTTTTTTGACAAATAAATTCCTTACTAGGCATATTAATACAGAACTAATAATTCATTTAAACTACAATATAGAAACATATTTCTTGCACCCCTCAGAAGAAGTGCAAAGGCTTGGGGGCATCAGGGGTAATGGAGGAGCTGAGGGAGAGGGGTAATTGCTGGGAAGGAACCCGGAGGTTGTTGGGTGTGGGAGAGTTATGGAATAGTTTTTTGGGGGGTAGGGATTGTTAGGGAGTTGGGGAGTCTTCCCCATGCAGACCCGGGCCTCTCCCATTCAGTCAGGCACATCTGCTCCTGTCACCGTTTGCCCCTGCACCCACACTCAGCCATCCCTGTGTGTCCCTGCACCCCCACTCAGCCACCTCTGCTCTCCCTGTCATGTGTCTCTGCATCCCCACTTCCATTCAGCCTCTGGCTCAATACTGTCACCCGACTGGCTCCTGTGCTCCTACCCTAGTCTGTCCCCCCACTAGCCCTTCTGAATCCCAGTCTAGGTGACTTCCCAGCAGTCCCAGGTGCTCTGCTCTGTCCATCCTCCCACCCCATATCCTGTGCCAGGGCACCGTAAGAAAGCAGCCACTGCCCCCTTCCTCTCCTTGGCTTGCTGCCCTCTGTTCTGGTGCCACAGCAGCCCCCAGTAAGCGAAGGTGTAATTGCAGTGCCTCCCTGTCACAATCTATTTTCTGCAGGGGAAAAAATCTGTGGGGAACATGAATTCTGCATGTATGCAGTAGCACAGAATTCTCCCAGTAGTAAGTGTAGACTTTCAGGCTCGGGCTGGAGCCTGGGCTCTAGACACCAGGAGAGGTGAGGGTCCCAGAGCCCGGGCTCCAGCCCGAGCTCAAATGTCTACACTGAAATTTTATAGCCCTGCAGCCCGGGTCAAGTGATCCCGGCAGTTCAGCTGTGCCACGGCTCTATTATTGCAGTGTAGAAATACCCCAACAAGAAAATTGTATTTATGTGGTTAAACTTTACTCAGCCGAGTTTGCCAATTATGACTTTAGACTCTGTGGTTCAATTTCTGTATCTTGAAGCTGAAATAGTATTTATAAACTGCTATAGCACTACCCATTCATGAATATCAAAGAACTCCAAGGTGTTATTAAACAATATTTAATGTCAACGTCTAACAGATTCTTTAAAAAAACCAAGAATCAGACATTGAACTTCAGTAATTACTGGTACCTATTAATCTGATTTATAGTGTAGATGAGAGAAGAGGAATAACAATATTTCTCTCACTTGAAGTCTTCCTCAGGTTCCTTCCAGTTGGCACTGCAGTGCACTAGCACACAAGTTTTTATATTTCATTTGGAATTAAAGGGACAACATAACATTGTGGGAGACTTTATGCATAGATCAGAGAAGATAATCATGTCTCAGTTACCAGTAGCAAAAGGTGCCTTGAAAAATTTTCTACATCTGTTCCACCAACCCACCATTAATGTGTCTTATAACCATGTCAGGTGCACTTCTCAGTTGTCCATTACTATTTTTGACAACTTGTCATTTTGGATTCCACACAATACTCTTGCCTAAATACAGCTGTCATTATTATCCCATTCTACGTACATTAACCAGGATTCTATTTTTTTAAAAGCAGCATGAAATAGAGTTAAACACTGGAAGCAACATTTCATCAGATTCCTGAGGAAGATTGCAGTGTTTGTGAAGGAGCAAAATGTTGTGTTTCACTTATTCCATCTTCAATAGTAAACCACCTCGTAGATCAGTACTTGAGCTCTGTAGACTGGCCCTTGGAGTGTTACAGGCTTCACTGTGATTATTTAAGAGATGTTTATATTCACCTCCCATTGTGCAACCATATATCTGTTACGGAGCTAGTTGATCTCTGACCTGAATCTTGAGCATGGGGTTTCTGACCAATATTGGGAGGGTGAATGGGAGTGGGATCTCCAGCCAAGGACTGGGATGGTTTGTCTAGACCATTGTGAAAGGCAATATGTAAAATGTTGTGGCCTTTGGTCTGTACCAAAAAGGTCCCCAGCCTTTTATTATTGGATGGTTTCACAGTTTATGGGTCAATTTGCAGCGTTTTATTCAGGATACATTTTGTGGCTTAAAGTTAAATGAAGGACAGTGGTTGGGGATAAGAGGGCAGAATTAATGTTTGTGTTGAAACCAGTGCTTAATTTGTGCCAGGGCTTTGCAGGGCTGAGCCCAGCCCCTCATAGCCCAGGCAGCTCATAGCCCCGGCACCTCTAGGCTTGCTGCCTCAGTTATCAATGTAAAAAAATTGCTTGAGCCCCAGCACCTCTTTCATTACAAATTAAGCACTGGTTGAAATCTGCACTGAGTAGTTCCAGACTTTGATATTTCAGTTTTGGTTTTTAATTCCAGCTACAGGTTCCTGATTGCCAAGCATTTGGAGGTTTGGGCTTTTATCTTTTCGTTTGTAACACAAGATTGTAATAAGGTTGCTGTAAATCAATAGCTATATATCTCCCAATGAAAGGGGGTCTCAGTGATACTTTTAAATCTGGAAATAGACATAAATGCTGAACCTTTGTATTAACACCCACTCCTGAACACCAAAATTACATATTTCTTGATATTATTAATATGAATTCACAGCACAGACTGTAATGGTTTCAAAGGAGCGATCACAATTCATGGAAAGAGCGATTGCATGGTAACAATAATTCACACTACGTATCACAGAGGCTGAGCAGATATACATTTTAGTATTTCTAGAGGGTCTTTCACCACTTGCTTCTTTGGATAGGCACCCAGAGGCCCCAGACAAGATCAGGTCCTCATTGCAAAGGGCCCTGCACAAATACACAGGGAGAGACAGTTCCTGCTAGTAAAAGCTAGTAGTCTAAATATACAAGACAAACAAAGGCTGGAAGAAAGGAAGTATTATTACGGTTTTTCAAATGTGGACTTGGGGGGTTAAGTGATCTGCTCAAGGTCATACAGAAAGCCTGTGGCACAGTCAGCAAATGAACAGAGATCTCTTCAGTCCTAGCCCAGTGCCAGAACCACAAAAACATCCTTTCCTCGCTTCAGAGACTTTCTATTTGAAGCTTCTCAAATTGACACTGTCCCTTTGAACTCTGCAGATTTACCAGTCTCCCAGCTGCTTAGCTAGCATCTGCTCTATTTGACTCTATGTATGTTTCCCACTTTCTTCTTCTGAGCATAGAATCAGGCCAAGCTAAACTTTCCTTTGTTAGCAAATTCCTCCTTCTCCTCCTTCCCTATAATCTTTAAAGACCAGCGTTTTCTCCAGAAGACAGGACACTTAATTTATCAACATCATAGCAATACGGAAACAAAATCATACACTATTGCTACTGTCTAGTAGCTTCTAGAAAAAATAGAAGTCTTGAGTCAAGAAATATAAGGATGTGTGTTCAGGTATTATGCTGTACTAATAGAATTTCATTATTCCAAATACTACATCTAAAGTCTCTTTTGCAGTCTCTGCATAAAACATGAGTGCAGATGATAACATTTTAGTGGTATTAAATGCTGTTTTGTATTCTCATGACCATTCCTAATTTTCATTCTTTACGTATGAGAAAGAGGTTTTACCAGCACAGGCAAGCAGAAAATTATTTTTTCTTTAGCATTTTGCAAGGAAATCCTGCAGTCCAGTAAGACTGGTAGCTAGCAGGCTAGCTCCATTTTTTCTCCTTCACTGTATAAGTTTCTTGACAATCACGTTGGTGTCCAAATGTTAGTTTTTTCAGGATAATACAATTTACTTCATTTTTCTTAACAGGGCACTATCAGCAGCACCCTGATCACCTGACATTGCTGCAGCCTGAAGAAGTCTGCAGGCCCAGCTGGAGGCAGTTAACTTTTCCCTTGGGGGATTATGAGCAGCTGGGTGGTAATCACTAGACTAACCAGGTAATTGGGAGAATATAAGTGGAAGGAACAGGCAGCAAAGAAGATAGTCTGAAGGAAGCTCAGAGGGTGAGTTTGGGCTAAGGAGTACAGGCTGCAGGGAAGCCCCCTGCCCTAAACCTGCATTATACTGTTTTTTGTTTTGTTTTTTTGGTGAAAAACTGATCTTTATTTTCCAGAAATATACAAACTTATTCTCTCATTTCTCAATCTTCTTCTACTCCTCTGATGTACAGGATGTTGTTATATCTTATTAAAACTTCACCAAGGTGTCCTGACAATCCACCATCTATGTATTCTTCTGTGTTTGCAAGCTGCATGTTCACGTAGCCGTTGACAGACACCAGGTAGCCCTTGTACTCCATCCCCTGCTTCAGCTTCACCATCACCGGCTTCCCTGTCAGCGCATTCAGGAAGGGCTTGTTACTTTGTAAGAAAAGAATACACATCTTGGTGAAAGATAACAAGCTGGTGTGTGTTTGTGACCATACAGCCACATGAACTGGCCAGGCAGTGAAGTACACTGGGTAATGACAGAGAAGCTATGTGACACCATCCCATAGCCTAGTCTGAGTGATTATTATCCAATTTACGCAATTGCCTTTCCATGGATTTCTCCAAAGCTATTATATCATTCAGATAACATGAGAAATCTTTGAACTGCTGCAGTCTCCGGTCAATAATGTATTGAAAAAACCCTGTTGGTGCACTAGCCACTCACAAAGAAACTGTAGAAAAGCCTTTCAATGTACTAAAGCAGGGGAAGGCAACCTATGGCATGTGTGCCAAAGGCAGCACACAAGCTGATTTTCAGTGGCACTCACACTGCCTGGGTTCTGGCTACCGGTCCGGAGGGCTCTGCATTTTAATTTAATTTTAAATGAAGCTTCTTAAACATTTTAAATACTTTATTTACTTTACACACAACAATAGTTCAGTTATATATTATAGACTTTTAGAAAGAGACCTTCTAAAAACGTTAAAATGTATGACTGGCACACGAAACCTTAAATCAGAATGAATAAATGAGGACTCAGCACACCACTTCTGAAAGGTTGCCGACCCCGGTACTAAAGACTGCTAAGATATCCTATCCAACACCACCTGCTGGTAAATCTGTGTCAAAACCAATCGGTGCATATATTTTCTCCCAAATTTTACCATCCTCCTCCCCCAAAAAGTTTTTAATTTTAGGGAATGAGATATTGATCTATATTTTCAAAGTGGCAGCCCTTGTTTAATTTCCCCCAAAACAAGTACCTCACTTTCTGATTAGTTGCCCACAGAAAGCATGCAGCTCATTCCCTAGGGGCAACAAAGGAGATTATGCTTTCATTTTCTAGCTCCTTGAATTGATTCACAGCATCTCTCAGGGCATACAGCACTCGTCTGGCTTTACAAGAATTTTGAAGGGCTTTTGTATTAACCCAGTGAGCCATCTAGGGTTATAATGGAAATTCTAATACATGCCTCTGTATAATCAGTGATAGTGGACAGGTGACATAGCTAACAATTTGCAATGCATACATTGATTGGCTGATATATGTTCTCTGCCAATCCAAAGTACACCAGCTAGATTTGCTTCCATACAGAAAGACCAGTAACACAGGAGGAACAGTTAGACACCAAGATCTAGCAGAGGAGCCTGATGAGGAACAAAAAAAGAATTGTCCTCAAGAAGTTAAAATTGTGTGTCCAGGTGTACATAGCCTATATCTGTCTTACTCATGTTAGTGGATACCACTATAATGGAAGCTGAAATTTGTATGTCTCATACAATCTGGTTTTCCTTGAGATCATTTTGCAGTGTTACTTTGCAATATAAAACTAATTAGAAGACAGTCCACAGCACAGAGGGCCTGCGGCAGTGCGCACATGATTTCTGTTCCTGTCTATTTTGTTTACATCAAAATATGGTGCCCCCCCCTACAGGTTTAGCCTTCATTTGCAGTCGTTCACAAAAGGGCTGTGTGCTAATTTCTTTCTATTCTGAATGGAGGAGCATTATGGCTAATGAAGACACAATGAAAAGGTGTATATCTGTTTCCACAGGACTGCAGAAAATCAAGGAGCCTTCTTGATTAAATGTACATGTTGTTAGTTGGTACGTGAAAGTTAATTCAGACATGTTGGAATTGTAAATAAGTGCATTGAAGAGAAGTGGATTGTTTCACCATATTTGACCCACTTTTTTTCTGGCCACTTAGTAAAAGACTTGTGGCACTTTTCCCTTCAAGAGTAGGGATGCTAACCTGGGTCACCTAACAATTTTAATCTTAGACCCCCACTCTACATTCTCCTTTCACTTTAACTCTCTCACAATATTCTTCTGCATTTTCTGTTATGAAGAGCTATGAAAAGTGGTTGTATGCTACTAACAACTTCACCATTCCACCCCAGAGAAGGATGGTTCTGATGTGATTCCTATCACATTTGTAAAGCACTCGGGAATTAATCATGCTGGAAAAATATAATAGTCATATACCTTATCTGCTTGCTTCCTTATAATTTGCTCAGATTTGTGGATTTTGAGAATTACAGGAGCTACTCAAGAAATTTCCAAGCTTTGAAGTAAATTTCTCACTTTTTTCCACCAGCTAATAGAGCGTCAACATTTTTCAAAATATTGAAGAAACATTTTTTACTCATGCTAATAAATATATTTTCATTAAGGAAGAAATGGCCCCATGAATATCATCAGATGTTTCCTCCCAAGTATTCATACTACACTTATGAAATTTCCAAAAAATGAGAAGACAAGGTGGCTAGATGGCACTATAGGCTAATGGATTAGCTTTTTGTTATGAGGATAAATGAAGTGAGTTTCGTCTTCTTAACAAAAAACTAGTGGATACATTAAGGTACAGCCAAATCCTACAAACACACACACAAGTAACTTTATTCTCATACCTAATCCCATTAAAAATCAGTGGGCCTACTCACATAATTTACTTTGTGATTTTGCAAGCTCAGCCCAGAATGAGTAGTCAAGATGGGCCTGCTTTTCAGAGATGCTGATCTCCCACTGACTTTGATTAGAGTTGTGGGTGTTAAATCCTTCTGAAAAATCAGCCTTCACATGGCCAGATCAGACACAGCTGGAGTTGCATGACTTAAGAGACATGGGGAAGCTTACCAGTTCCTCATTATAGTCATGAAACGCTAAAGCTACCACACTCTGCACCTAGAGTTTTAATTTATAACAATACATACTCATTTCTGTAGCCATCCCTTTTAAGAATCTCTTTCCCCTTTGGCCCTAGCAGTTAGCCAATAGTCAGGGCCTTGACAGGTTGTTTGTTAAGAGGAAACATTGATTAAATGATTCAGGTATTCCTTTAGGGCAATCCCGTTGATTCACAAAGAATGTACACTGAGTCCTGTTTCCCTGAACACAGTAGGAACAAACAATGGTATATAGTTTCCTTGCTCACATTTTCTAGACTTGCCTTTCCAGCCAGTCCCATGCCCCAAGGAGTTCTGTCTCTACTCCCTCTTTGTGCCATACTCATGACTGCTTCTCTACCTTTCTGATTGCTTTAACAAAGATACACAGTTAGCCAAAAACAATCTACTAGCCCCCTAGGTTTGCAATCAGTTCCAGGGAAATTCCTCAAACCACCCAGCTTAGCCCTGCTCAGACTTTGCCATGTTGCTAATTGCCTTGGGCAGTAGCTTCTATTGACTCACATTCCGTAAAGCTTCTATTGTTCCATAAAGAGGCTTAATTGCTCCTTCCATTTAGCATGAAAAAAGGATGCTTAGTATACTCACAGACTTTGACCAGGTTTGTGACTGATGTATAGATCAAAGACATACTTTATGGCAGCCATTAACACCTTCTAGCATAATAATTTTTATGTGGCAATAACTAAAGTTTTCTAATTATTGTACATATAGGAAAAGAGTCTTTGCCCTGAAGTGTTTACAATCTAAATGAACAAAACCAAGAGCACACCCAAATCAAAGGAAGGATGAGGGGAATGGATACAAGAGATTGTTTCCCCCAACAGTTATGATGGCTTTTCATTAATCACATGATTTTCATTGTTTCTAATGAGCTGTCAATTATGCAAATTACTGGAACATATAATACTACTTCTGAACCTAGTGTTTCATTCTCTTCCTTTTAAATATTAGAACTAAAACATGCCAATGCATTTTTTAAAACATTCATTTGTGGTGAAAGATACATGATTGGCAGATCCTGGAAATAGAAGTCCTCAGTGTATTAACAGAACAGGTGCAGAACAGGCTGTGGCAGTACAAGTCATGCCCAATGGTTAGAGCAGGAGTTGGTAGTCAGGTACTTGACTCTGATGCTGTCTCAGGCTCTAAGTCAGGATTCACAGCTGAGGGTCAGACCTGGGTTACCTGAAGTGAGGAAAGGCAGGGGAGAGGTTGGAACAAGCAGGCATAGAAGACAGCGCTATCACAGTCATGAGCAACTGCTGAAGTGCCTCTGCTGCTGGACTTAAGAGCTGGTCTGCTAACTCTTCCAGTCATTGAGGTCATGTAGCCAAACAGGAAGCTTACTACAGGTCAGCTACACTCAGGCTCTGGAGTCAGAGATTGGCTGTGCTGCAGACTGTGCTTCCAGACACAGCCTGAAATTGCGGTCTTTATGGCTCCCATCCTACTCACTCTTTATGGAAATTGAGAACTCAAAGCATTTCACGTGCAGCACAGATCTCAGCTGATTAACATCACTACTAAGTAGTCTAGGAGTTAATTCAAGTTATCGTAGTCATGGAGCTTTGTTTTGCTTATTTCATTAAAACCCTGTCAATAATTAGAGAAGGCCTTGAACTTCAGATCTGGAATTCCCCAAATGTGGAAGTATTTGGATTCGGGGTCTGCTTCAAGACTATTAGACAGATAAAGCCAAACAGCAGAGTTTGGATTCAAATCCAGATCCAAACTTCCCCTAAATTTCAGGCAGAAATTGGGATTAGGATCATATTTTTGAATTGTGCCCTACTCCTGAAATCATATAAGGCCTCAATCTTTCTATCAAAATTAGTAAAATTATATCAAGAATGACTTTTCTCAGATCCTTTCCATTTCAACAAAACCTAAATTTGGGGCTGAAAACATCTTGACAGGGTACCAAATATTTCCACTATGTTAGCTTACTGCCTGTAAAACATTATACACACACACACACAAAATTGAGATCAATCCAAAATGAATATGCTCACAGTTGTGTTATAACATAATGCAGCTTGCCTTCTGAAAAACCAGCTGTTCTAGAGAGGGTCCTGGGTTTGACACAGAATCCCACGGCAACCAAAATGGAGGCGAGTTTGAAACAAAGACCTGAAACAAATATATCTGAATCCAAACTCCCCTAAGTTCCTGGGAAATCTGAAATCCAGACCCAGATCTCAGTTTTACAAACTGGACCTGAACCCAGATCCAAGTTTTGCAATTAAGGCCTCACTTTATGTGTGAGCCAACTAGAATCCCCACACCCCCACTAGTACTTATGCCTAAATTTTGCAGCTCAGGCCCACCTCTATCAATGTCTTTGGTTGGACATGATTTTTTTTTTTTTTTTTTTTTTTTAGGAATGAGTGAAGCCCATTTAAAAACCAGTCCTGGTGTGTATGCATCACACTGTTTGGAGCTGATAGAGAACTTAGCATGAGTAATAGCTCATATCATTAAATCCAGCTACACTACAAGCTCAAAATGTACTCGACACAAATGTTATCAATTCTAGTGCAAGCTTCCACAGCGCTGATGAATACAGTGGAGACTCCAGCCTGCATTCCTGCCCATTAGGAAGGTTACCAGCTGCTTAGTTCCCTCCAGCTTTCCCATTACGGTGACTTCTGATATTTGAAAGAGGGATAGATTGAGTCAAGGAATACGAGAGGGCATTCTGTGGATAAAAGGATTTTATATGCCACTATCTTTAAATACTCTCCTCCCTTGCACTGGGGACGATGCTGAAACAACCTTAAGATGGAGGAGATAACCAGATCAGCCCTAATTACTTCATGCTCTGCATTCATAACAGATTACAGTACCTGTAATGGGTTCCAGACCCCTTTTGCTACAGTATTATTATGGCTTTCTTAAATTACCTGTGTAGGCAAAGCACAAGCTATTAGGATGGGAGTTCTTCCACTCCCTTCTCTGTGAGATTATTAGATTGCATTTTACTGGGTTTTTGCAGGCACTGTCAATTACAAAGGGTTGGCTTTGACTGAAACACAGTTTCAAGAGGCTGACAGAGTCACACAAAACCAATCAGTGATCTCACACTGTGATCACTGCCAGCCCCTCAAAAGAGTCCCTTAAAAAGAAACACACTGACTTTCAGAGAGGGACTTTTTTGATCTCCTTACTCCTGACATACAATAAAATGTCAATAAAAAATAGTTTCTGACATTATAAGTTCTCCTCCTTCAGTACTTCAACCAAAAGCAGGAAGGAGAGGACTCCCAGTAAGTGGAGGTATTCAGGGTGAAAAGAAGGGATCACAAATCTCAAGCAGGAGCAGATCTTCATTGTGGGGGGAGACCAGGATTCTCAACCAGGAGAAGATACTTCATTTCATGAGACATGATTTCTAATCAAGTTCATACATGACAAATTTCTGAATTTTTGAAAAACTATCAGAAGTTTAGCTAACATCAAGCTCAACAACAGAGAGACAGTACTATCAGAGATTGAGCTACCAAAAAAGGAGGTACTGGAATGAACTGATCATTTAAAAAGCAACAAATCACCAGACCCAGATTTTATACATCCAAGATTTCTGAAGGAACTCAAGTATGAAGTGGTTGAGCTGCTAGTAGAAATATGTAATATCATTAAAATCATCTATTGTTCAAGAGGCTTGGAGAGTAGAAAATGTACCTATTATTTTAAAAAGGCACTAGAAGTGTTCTGGGGAACTGCAGGCCAATGAGCCTTACTTATCTTCCTAATAAACTGGTTGAACGGATAATTAAAAATAGACTTATAAAACACTTAGTTCATGATAGAAAAGGGTCTAACCTGCACAGCTTCTGCACAGGAAAATCATGCCTCTCTAATCTATTACAATTCTTTGACTATGTCAATAAAAAACTGTGAATAAAGGAGAACTGGTTGATATAATTTATTTAGAGTTTTAGAAGGTCTTTGACAAATTCCCTCATAAGAGACTACTAAAGTTACTAAGTAGTTATGATGCCAGAGGCAAAATATCATGATGGATCAGAAACCGTCTAAGAGACAGAAAACAAAGAATAGGAATAAATGGTCAATTGTCATCATGGGAAAAGGCTAATAGTAGGGTGCCTCAACTTTCCATATCAGGTCATGTGGCATTTAATGTATTAATTAATGATCTGAAAAAGAGGATCTGCAGAAGAACCCTCATGCTTCAGAGCATAAAACAACCTCTACCTATTGGGGAATAGGAGGAAACATCCCTGAGGAAGATTATCCCACAGCAGGGGACCCTAAATCTTTGTCTGAAGCATCTGGTACTAGCCACTGCTGAATCTTCATCTGAAGCATCTGGTATTAGCCACTGTTGAACCCCGGTCTCATCCAGTATAGCAAATCCTATGTTCCTTTCAGTGTCATAGCAACATACACCACAATGTCTCCCTTTTAAAATAGAATTTGTTTTAGAATGTGTGTGAGAGAGAGAGAGAAGGATTTTCCCCTCCCTGAAATTTACAGAAATTTCTCCACCCTTCACCATCACACTTGCTTTAAGTGAGCAATTTGGCAATGACTTTGTCTAGTTATTAAACAAAACTAATGTTCAGGATTCAGAAGCTGACTCCACCGATCAGCAGAAAACTATTCTCTGTATTGATAAACATCACCTGCAAAATGAACTTCCACAGCTCAGTTGTTCCATTCAGTTTTGTTATTGAGCAATCAGTTAACTTGAAAGTCAATAGAAATTGGAGCGCAGCAGGAAAGGAACAGGTAACAATTTGGCTTACATACCTACACCACTCAAACTGCAGGCAAGCTAAAAATACACAAGTCTCTTAGCAGGTTTCCAGTTAAAGACTTAATTTTCTCTTTTGTTAAGTCTATAGCCTTCTTGAAATGATTGCTTAGCCATTTCAAGCACTAACTCTCTCTAATGGGGACACTGCTGTTTAAATATCCAACAACTTTGAATAAGCTTCCCCCTTAACTTTCTGAACACAATACAACTTTGTATTTTTAATAGCAATGGGTTGTAACCAAGAGTCACTTTGAAGGCTGGCTGTGTTTCCTGCCAGACTGGAGAACAAGTCCCTGTAGCTAGGTTATCTAGTAGCTATGCTCTGATTTGATTCTAGGGCCAATGTGGGCTTCCAAAGCCTGAAAAGTCGAGGGTTTGTTTTCCTCATTGGGGAAATGAAATGGAGAAGCTCATGGTGTCTGATGTATTTAATAATTTGGCTCCAACAGACAACATAAACTCGTGGCCCCTCAGGGGGGTGTTCTTAAAGCCTGCATTGTTAATGAGGATAACCTGCAAGTATCTAGCCGTAATTTCATACCATAGAACTTGCCTGAAGATGTTCCCCAGATTCAATACATAACACTTGTTATTGTGGTAGGGTTCCCACCCCAGAGACGGGCTCTAGGGGACACGTCTAAATCTCTGTCCTCTTGGGCATAGATTCTCTTAGTGCAGCTTCCAAAGGGCTACTTGATGGCTTTTTATTGTGATTGACCAGAAGCAGAGTTTCCCGCGTCCTGCCTGACACAAGAACCCTCCAAATCAGTTACAGCTAGAGCTGGGAGTAATTTTTTGGACAAATAATTAATTTGCCAAAAATGCAATTGGAAGTCAAGAAACTATTTACAAATTGGCAGAAATTTACCAAATAGTTTTGGCCAAAAACATTTTTTTTCAGGCTAGAGTTTGGAAGCATGATTTAATTTTGTAAAGTTTTTATTCAGTTTAGCGATGGGTTTGACCAAAACCCTGGCTCCAAATACACCTGAACTTGAGCGGAGTTTGGATCCAAATCCCTATTTTGCAGTTGTCCTCTCCACCATTTCCTACTGAGAGAAATGCCACAGGTAGTCCTCTTCTGCCTGAGAGGTTGAACATCCCAATACAGGCCCTTCAGAGGGGGAGAAATTTTATTTAATTTTTTTTTAAATTGTGGGGGAGGGGGACAGAGAGGAATCCTCCCTCCCCTGAAAATAAAATAGTCTAGAGACCAGTGGATTTTCACCATGGTGTCTCCAACTGGCTATTTCTAATAGGCCCGTCACCATGGAATCTTAGGCTTGATCTACACTTAAAAGTTAGGTTAACATAACTACTTCAGTCCTGGGTATAAAAAGCCCTCCTCCATGATTGACATAGCTATGCTGACTAACCCCAGTACAGAAGAATGTCAACATAGCTAATTTGGGCAGGCGGGGGGGAAGGTGGTGTTCCTACACTGATGGGAAAACTCCTCCTGTCAGAGCAGGCTGCATCAAAGCTACAGCATATGTACTGATATAGGGTCTACAGTATAGACACAGCCTAAGTGCCATAGTGGAGGCTGGGTGAGAAGAGGAAAGAGAATTTTGATGCAAAGCTGCAGATATATGAGTGGTAAGATACTCAAACACTTCGGTCTCACTTATTCTTGCACCATCTGTTCATTCCTTTAGATAGAGTTGCATTAATTCATATGAATCAGCTCAACCAATGGAAAACAACAGAGCTCGTCGCTGCATGCTGGCTTAGTGACATGTCACTTGTGTCCCTTTCATTGCAATGGGTATTGGCAGCTGTGAATGAATGGCAATGATCTTCCACTACTGAACAGTTTGCATTGTGAAAGCCTGTGGATAAAGAAAATGGCCTTCAAATGATAGCCCTTAATTGCACTAGCCACCATAGGCACCAACTCTGTGGGTATTCCAGCCATGGAGCACCCATGGAAAAAAATTAGAGGGTACTTAGCACTCACCGGCAGCCAGCTCTCCCCCTCCCTCCCAGCGCCTACCGCCCACCGCTATCAGTTGTTCCGCGGTGTGCAGGAGGCACTGGGAAGGAGGGGGAGGAGCGGGGATGGGGCACACTCAGGGGAGGGGGAAAAACTGGGCAGAAAGCGGCAGGGCGGGGTGGGAGATTGGGGGAAGGGGGCGAGTGGGGCCTGGGGCAAAGTGGGGGGTTGAGCACCCTGGGGGCCCGGAGAAAGCAGGCACCTGTGCTAGCCACCACTTAGGAAACAGCTCCTCCAACAATAACAGCTATCAGCACATCATAATGTGGTTGATCTTTTTAACATCTGCAACATAATTTCATTCAGATTGTTTAATCTACACTGTAGAGTTTTGTCACCAAAAGTTATGCCGTTTTAATTAAAGTGCTGTTGCATGTCCACACTATGCTCCTTGTGTTGGCAGAGTGCACCCACACTAGCAGCTCTTGCATCAACACAGAGAGCAGTGCACTGTGGGTAGCTATCCCACTATGCAACTGGCCACAGGGTGCTTTGGGAAGGGTTTACAATGCCTCATGGGGCACGTACAGCATCACATGATGCAGGTTTCTCAATCCCATGGTTCAATGGGCATCCTACTAGATTGCCAGCTGCTTTTCAACTGAAGTGGAGGGAGGAGTGAGTGGGTGACAAGGATCAGGGGCAGGGGGAGAGAGAGTCTATGATTTTTACCTTCTAGTTTCAGGGGGCAACTTCAGCATTAAGTTTTTGATCTAACTCAACTGTACGGTGCTCTCATACTAATGATTTTTAAAATATTTACACATTAGAAGAAATATACAAGAGAGATCATGGACCTTCATAAGATACAATTTCACTATAAACAGATTCAACTCCATTCTGATTTAATTAAAGTTAGTGGGAAGAAATGTACAATTTGATCATATCCCTCAACATAATTTAAACAAAGAATTTTTATCCATCACTGCTAATTAAATCACAAGATTGACATAGCATCTTGGGAAAATACAAACACAGAGAAGAAAAAAGACACAATCATTCAGCTGTGGCAGATTTGAATTTTGTACCAATTTTGCAACAGTAAAAAGGTACTCTCCCCTCTTCTTCTTGAACATCAAGGGCCAGACTCTGAGACACACTAACTGTTTTGTGTAGGTTTGTTGGTGCAAAGCAGCTATATACCCATAGGAACTGAGCAGCATAAGTCTAGGACCGCCTTAGCAGCTCCTGAATCACTGCCTCTGCCACAAGGAGTAGGGCTAGTAAAAGGGGCATGACCAAGTGGTCATTTAATGACTGATTAAGGCTAAATGTAGCCTAGCTTGCGTGAAAGCAGGGAGTGCCAAGCCCACTTGTACATTCCAAAGGGGAAGACTAAAAAGGAAGAAGTTAGAGACACCAAGTTTGGCAGCCTATTGGGAGTATGGGTTGGGATCCACCACCTTCATTTGATGTGTCTCTAACCCACTGGGGAACAGAGCTGAATGAATGAAAATCATGACCTGCTGACAAGTAACAAAAACAGCAGCAGCTTTTCAAAGGCAACTGCTTTTGTAACATAGTGAAAAATGTAGGTCAAGCACACATATTAGGCAGGGGAAAGAATGTTTAGCAGAGTAACAGATGGCTGGAAGACTCACCCGTCCCCATTCTTGTCATGTACTCAGGGCAGCAAATCACTCACACCACCATGGCTGCACTATTTTTAGTCCACTAGCTTGATGAGAACTAGGGTGGTTATGTCTCCTCCAGCTGGGAACCGCGCCCCTTTTTAGTATAGACATGCCTTCAGATAGCAGCAGCCCACAGGGTCTGATGGTGAACTTGTGACTGTCTCTCAGAATAGAAACTCTACCTCTGGAGCAGGCTGTTTAGAGTCCTACAGCCAGATACGCTCTCTATTAGCCTGCCCCGTAGAGAATAATGGTGCAATTAGCAGAGGATTGCCTAGAAAACTAAGACCTTTTCATGTCTAGATTTCTTTCCACATCTTAGCCCTTAATTAAAAACAAAAGCACACACACAGGTAAAGTTGCTAAATGACAACAAGGTAGCATTGTGACATTGCACTCCATATGATTTTATAAAAATATGCTAATGAGTGTGAATATAATGTAACTGGAATATGCTTCATGCAAAAGGTCTCTTGTAAGGTATCATTACAAAGCTTATACTCTACGGAGTGTGTTCATCCTATTTGTATAAATGTATCATTCTTGTATCTGAAACTAGAAATATGAAATATAACTCTGAGGTCCTACTGTAATTATGGAAAGTGTGGGCCATTAATGGTGGTTTGGAATCTTGATGGCTCCCATCAACTTGAACAACTGGTTGTAAATGGCTCGGTTTACTTGCAAGCCTTCCTGTGAGTCAGGCCAGGAAGAATGAAGGCTTGGGGTCTCCCAGGACATGTGACCATGTCACCTGGTACTGGAATCCATCTAAAACCTGGGGCTTTTCCATTTAGAAGGAGGGGTGGGGACCCAAAGAGACAAAATATTCCCGCCTTGTGCCAAAGCTATATAAGGGGGTGGAACAGAACAAAGGAGGTGGCAGTCATGAGAAATCCCCTAGCTACCACCTGAGCTGGCACTAACAAGGACTGTACCAGGGAAAGGATTGGGCCCAGACTAGGAAGAAGTCTAGTCTGTGAAAGAAGCTTATTGGATCATCTCTGAGGGTAAGATTTATCTGTAATCAGTTTCTTAATGTACACCACTACCCCGATATAGCGCGACCCGATATAACATGAATTTGGATATAACGTGGTAAAGCAGCGCTCCAGGGGGACGGGGCTGCGCGCTCTGGTAGATCAAAGCAAGTTCGATATAACGCAGTTTCACCTATAACATGTTAAGATTTTTTGGCTCCCAAGGACAGCGTTATATCAGGGTAGAGGTGTATTAGGCTTAGACTTACGTATTTTTTGTTTTATTTTGCTTAGTAACTTACTTTGTTCTGTCTGTTATTACTTGGAACCACTTAAAGCCTACTTTTTATACTTAATAAAAATCCCTTTTTGCTTATTAATTAACCCAGAGTAAGTAATCAATACTTGGAGGAGCAAACAGCTATGCATATCTCTCTATCAGTGTTATAGAGGGTAGACAATTTATGAGATTACCCTGTATAAGCTTTATACAGAGTAAAATGGATTTATTTGGGATTTGGGTATCTGGGTGCTGGAGACAAGAGCACTTATTAAGCTGTTTTCAGTTAAGTCTGCAGCTTTGGGGTGTGTGGTTCAGACCCTGGGTCTGTGTTGGAGCAGACTGGCGTGTCTGGCTCAACAAGGCAGGGTTCTGGAGGCCCAAACTGGCAGAGAAAACGGGTTCAGAGGTAGTCTCAGCACATCAGGTGGCAGTCCCAAGGGGTCTCTATGACAGAACCCGTCACAAGCATCATTTACAAAACTCGAGCACTTAAAAGGTAGGAAAGGAATAAATTAAGGACATCAAATTTTATGCTGCCCACCTTTATTCTCATCAAGAAATTTATATTTTAAATCACAGCACAACAGCTTTATCACACCACAATTGTCTCACCAATTATGGGACTTGTTTTATACATGTTTTTTTACGATCTAAATATTGTCTTGAGGGATGATGGTAACCATTGATAAATAGGAAATATCAATTGCCATTTCATGAGAAGCTATATAAGAACATTCCAGGATTTGGACTGTGTGTCACTGTGAAGCTTGGAATGTCCGTGGAGGCAGCATGAAGTGAAGAAAACAGACACAAGCATGGCTGAGAGCGCTTTTTGTTTAGAATATCACCGCTTCAGTCATCACTGAGATCTGCAATCTGTTACTGTCCAATTTTTAAGTTCTCAGCCATTTTTGGCCTTTTCCATATATACCTTTATAAATTACACCCATGCAACAGCAAGGGCTTTCAGTTATATCACAAGTAGTTTAACAGGAAAAGTGTAACACATCAGCTTATAATACAATGATATGTATGACTTGCATTTGTCTACATCATTTCTGTTTCTTTTATAGTGTTGTGTGGTTCTATATTGGAATAAGCTATCCTGGAAAAAGTGCCTTACCAACCTTAACTGGCTTTTGAAGCCAAGTTTGTGTTGGGATTTCAAAGTTTATCTGTCCATCTTGGTTTTTTATTTGGGGAGGATCAATAAACGTATTTTTAAAAAATACACCACTGGATGAACGGGTCACCAGAGTAACAAACATAAAAGGCGCAAGCAGCATGGTCTAAACTAATCATGATCCCTGCACAGCCTGACAAAATATATGTTGTCTCTACACAAAAGTTTGCTATACATGCACGATCTAGCTTCACTTTTAAGTGTTGGTAAAAAGTGCAAAAAACAATAAACCCTGAATAAACCTCTGAGCTGAATCTGGAGCCCAGGTTTCTTGGTTCCAAAGCCATAGTGCATCCCCTCCAAGGCACTGAACCTCTCTGAATCTTGATTACTAGAGGTGAACAGAAAATTTCTGACATAGCATTGTTTTATTTGGGCCATTTTGCAACCACTCCTACTTTTGCTAAAAGTTCTGACAGAACCCTGCCTGTTTTGCTGCCAGTTTGTGCACCCAGCTCCTTGGTAGCCCAGGCTTCAAAGGTACATGGCCCTGGAGCAGCCAGCCACTCAGACCATCCTGGAGCCAGGGCTCCATTCCCTTTCATGGAGAAATTCAAAATTTAGAGGGTTCCTTCGTAATCAGAATGAAATCTGTCTCCTGGAGGATTTTGGAATTAGAATTACCTTTCCCTGCTCAGCTCTAATACCCATAGTGCCCCTTCTAAAAATACAAAAAATGGAGCTAGGAGTGCTTTGGAGTTCAATAGTCGTTATTAATTTATAGCTATCAAAGTACTTGACAAAGGACCTTGGGCAAACATTACTATCCCCATTCTAGAGTTGGGCAAATGATGTACAGAGATTTGAACTGAGGTGTATGAGCAGCTCTGGGCTCTACTGCGTAATATATAAATGAGACAAGGTAAAGTAGTAGCCTGGAAAGGGTTAAGGGATCACTGCCAATCACATGGCAGGGTGGGGTATATAAAACAGGAAGTTGGGCCTGGGGTAGAGGATACCTTCCTTCCTCAGCTCTTTATGACCAGGAAAAGCGTCTGGGGAATTGTGACTAGCATCTTTTCAGTTCAGTTGTTTATTTCCTTTGTTATAAATAATAAACCCAGCCCAGAGGAAAGGGCTTTTAAAAAGTACTTGGCTATGGAGTTTGATTCCCTTCCCTGGATGGTGAAATAGCCTGTCAGCCTATGCCATCCTTGAGAATCAGTTCCCAGCTCCGCATCAAGCTTCCTAGGTAACTTTTTGAGTCCGAACAATAGATCTGTGCACATTTTCCTTTGGGGATCCCATTGATAGTGGCCCTGCAGCTCCTTTGCACCCTCTAAGGGGCCATAAAACAGGCATCCAGAGCCCCAGGGAAAACTCCCAGGGTAAGAGGCCTGAGCCAGCACTACACCCTCTCTCCTGCTGAGGGTGCTGGGGCAGAGGGCTTTTGAAGACTCATGTAAGTGGAAGGAGGAGTGGCTGAAGCAGTGCCGCATTCCAGTGCTTCTGCACTGCAGCACGGGCCCAGTTTGGAGAGCCCTGAGGGCTGCTCTGGGCCACTTGGAGCTGAGACTGCCCCTAAATGGTGGAAGCACAAGCCACCCCCCCTCTGTCCCATGGTCAACCTTATTGCTGGCACAGTGCTGAATTCCCCTCTAGGCAGTGGAGGAATGTGGATGGAAGAGCATGTAAAGGAATAACTTCATCAGTTCTCAGAGTGTTTCCTTTCACTTCCATATAAGCAGCTGTGCCTAGTTTGGATGGAGATATAATTCTGTCACCTCTTCCACCTCCTCCATTGGCTTTAGTAACTGTCATGCTTAGATGGATAGAGGGGACTTAAAGGAAGCTGGTTTCAACTCTACCAAAAGAGATGTTATTCCACTAGAGGCAGAGGTAAATTCGTCCTGTAAGCTGCTCCAGTGCTTTGTCCAGTCATTTTAAATGATGTGGCCCAACAGACCCTTAATGCCAAATGACAAGGGGGGGGGTGGTTTACAGGAACATCCTAATACTGGTCTGCACAGGCTGGTTCACCAAAGAATGTCATGTAAGCTAAGACCACCAATGCCTATTTACATATGAAGTCAGATGTTAGGAAAGCACCCAAGAAAAACAAGCTATGGGTGGTTATCCTGTCTTTGAGTACAATGAACTTGGGAGGGGGGGCATATGTAAGAGACAAAGAAGACACCCCCTTATCCTTCACCTACAAAGTAAATGGGCAGTGCATTTACCTTCATGAAAAAGGGATCTCAACCTTGATTGAAAATGCTGAAAAGGACTTTGGGTGAGATAAGCTTCTTTATACAGAAAGTTAACCTCTTAGTTATGTTTACTCTCTGGAAAGAGTGTTTGGTTTTGTTTTATATGCAGCCACTTGTTTTCACTATCTTTACTATCTCCTGACTCTCTAGACTTTGATAATAAATTTGTTTTTACTATTAATATAACTTAGTGCTGTGGTGTTAGGCTAAGTGCTAGCCTTCAGCTGAATCTAACAAGCTGGTGTGTACACTGTTCCTTTAGGAACAAGACGTCTGGTACTTCTGTGAGAAGCCAACATCAGGAGCTGGATATCACAGGGGAATGCTTCCAAGGGACTTTGGGACACGGGTGCATCTACTGTTTACCCGCAAGGCAAAGTAAGGGCTGGCCTAGCTCCAAAGAGAGTGCTTGAGGGGCTGACATGCTGGGGTGTTGGAGAGCCGACAGCCAGGTAGGCAGAAGCAAGATTCCTGCTCACTGATGAAAGGGGGCGATAAGGTGACTCTCAGTGCAATGTATCCTGAGAAGTTACACATGACTCCAGCCACCAGGTTTCCACCACTGCTGGAGTGATTATTCCACAGCCTAATACATCTTACGGAGATGCTGGTCATGATAGTCAGCTTTAGATTTTCTTTTGCCTTGCTTCTTGCCATAACTCCTAGCTGTGCCCCCTTGGATCTCCCCTAATCAATTTCTCTTCCAAGCTTGTGTTTTTAAAACACTATTATAACAATAAGAAATTATTCTTCCTTCATCCCTTTTAACTCTGTGATGCTCTGCGGATCAATACACATAGCAATCTCTTTACATTTTGCCCGAGTCCCTTATACACAGCATTAAAAAAATTCTTTACAATTTACATAAACAGGGCACCTTCTCCTTGGGTGCCTCACTTAGATCAGATGAGCACGGATACTCCCCTCAATGACTCACTCTGCATGGCCCTTTCCTACACTCACACTGTCTTGAAACTCACCACATATATGTGTGTGTGGAGGGGCGGGGTGGGGAGACATTCACATGCCTGGTCTTTCACTGCTCTTACTAATGGCTTGTCCAGTCTCAGTTTAAATGTAGTCCACATCTCTTCACATTTGTAAACAACCACAGAACAAGTTGCTGGTTTCCACCCAGTTCTCTGTGACAGGCATTCATGTCACAACACCCCCAGCACAACTGACACCATTTCAGACCTTTGTAAGCCAGTCTCAGCAGAGAGGGCAAAGGCTGACAGGGAATAAAAGACAGTTTCCTTTTGTGCCCACGCTCCCTTTAGAGATTTCTCCCATAGCTCTGGCTTGATACACACACTGGCAAAGGTCAGTGGGGGTGTAGCTTGCATTATCACTATCCAGGTTGCAATTGTTTTGGGGATAGATAAGCAATTCCATTCTCCAGGATGGTCAGTCAATCTGTCAGCATTCTTGATTACATGAAGATCTCTACACTACAATCAAACCTCCATTGCTGGCCCATGTCAGCTGAATCAGGCTCAGGCTACACTGTTTAATTGCAGTGTAAATGGTTGGGCTTGGGCTGCAGGCCAAGTTCTGGGACCCTCCCACTTCGTAGGGTCCCAGTGCCACAACTGAACAGCCCCCAAGCTGGCGTCACCTGGCATAGGCCAACTACAGATTTTTAATTGCAGTGTAAACATACCCTTGTGGTATTCAGAAACTGATATCTGCTAGGGAGACCTAACTGGGAGCCAGATAGATGCTCCTAACTGACAAAGGCACATATTTAAAGACCCAACCCAGTATCTGCATCATCTTTTATGAACAGAAATTGCTTTTTGGTGGAATTTACTAACAATGGCCAAAGGAAAAAAAGAACAGCTGCCACAGGAACTGGCGGTACACGGCACTTTGTTCATGGGTCCAATTCGTGCCTGGTGTAACTCCAGCTTGCCCTATTACTCTCTGTGGGCCAGTCCATGTATTGGATACACAACTGGAGAGTAGTTATAGGACATATTTCAGACTCCATAGATCACATTTGGCCACAGGGAGGGGAGGGAAGGGAAGGGCATTGTGTCACACTTGGAGCTCCTTTGCTCTACATAATCTCCTTATTTCCTTAGTGATCTATATCCTTGTTATTGCCATTGACTGCCGATACAAATGACTGTCAAACTAAGAATTAGTTTGCAATTCCTACTAGTGACTTAGACTGTAACACCATCTTGCCTTCAGGTGATGCAGGGCCATATATTTTCTTCTGTTCCAGCAATGGTTTGCCAGCTGCTTGCCCATTTCTATTTTGGAAATACCAAACTTTTGTACATCCAGTTGCTAGATTCATGCTCCCTGCAAGATTCACAAACATAAAACTGTCGCTTTTTCAATCTAATCTGAAAAGTTGTGTTCTCTTTCCTGGTGAGGGTTTGTAACTTATTTCTGTTCTAGTTTCAGTCTCATGGGTAGCTTCTACTGGTGAACAGTGCTGTATTTAAAAAAAAAAAAAAAAAAAAAAACACACCACACACACACACCCCAATCCAGTTACTAGTGGACATTCTTGTCTGAAGAACTGTTAAATTCAAAATGGCCAAGTTATTCTGACAGGAAGTGTCACCTTATAACAAGAGGTTCTATTTCCTCTGCATGGACAGGTGGCCAAATGTTTGAGTAGAGACCTAGACTCACAAATGTACAGCCTTGATTGTGGACACAAAGAGTTAGTTGGGCACCCTCCTGTGGATAATCATGATTATGCATGCAAAACAGATAAATAAGCCATGGACCACAGAACTGTGGGCACAAACCATCCCCTTTGCACATACGGCTGCCAAAATCTCACAGTACTTTTGGCAAGAGCTGAGGTTTGCTTTAGGAACCTTGGGCAAACTTCTCCCTCGTGCTCTCCTCCTTGCTGTGCCTGAAGTAAGGGATGCTTTATGTATATAGCTGGTGTAGCACTCTAGGATCCTTGACAATGCTATGGGAATGTCAAATACTACAGCACACAGGCCTTCATCCTACCACTATAGAAAAACATCTCCAGCCAGTCATCCTATGGCATTCTAAATATCTGTATAACAAAAAGTGTCCTATAAAAACAGAGGAAGGCTAGGGATGAGAAAAGTAAAGAACGGAGAGGGCCATCAATTCAGTTTCTCTTGGTTGTATACATATATTGCATATGTGATTTTTGGCATTTATACAGACAATACATATCACTTGTCTTTTTACAAAAGAACACATTCTTTCTGGGAGACAAGAAAAACAGGTCTTACTCCACTGAGGTCAGCTGATGTGTTTAAAACCAGACAGAGTGAGGAGTTACAATCCTGCAGATAAAATTCAATCACAGCTTTTGCAGAGATGGTCTCCCCCTTCACAGTCTTATTCACTAAACACTCTACCACACCCACACACATTTCTTCCAGGCACTGTGGCCTAACAAGCATGGTTCAAAGGCTACATCAAGCTCCTAGAAGTGGCTTGTTCTACAGCCTATTTAAAAAACAAGAGATTAAAGTGCCTTGAAGCACTGACATCCTGTGCGTATTCTCCTCCCCGCTACCCCAATAGAGCGACTCTGGCTTCCTTCAGTCCGGATACCGGCGAGCTTTACACTCTCATAGGAACATGGTAGTGCTCATTTCCCCCACCATTATTATAGAACTAGCAGCCTGTAAAACACCCCAGTAGGCTTTGTTGTTCTCCTTTGTGGCAAGGCATTGTATGTTTTTTGCCAATTCATCTTTCTTACCAAGCCTTCCCTGTCCCCCTTCTGCCCCCCCACAAGAAGAATCTAGCGTGGCTACAGAATACCTGCCAGGACTGTGCATCTTCCTCCTCCATCCCATGCTTTGCCCATTGGTGTAACTCCCCAGCAGCCATGTCAGAGCCTCAGCAAGCAAGCAATAGCCTAGATGGACCAAGACCATACCACAGACCACCTCACGCTAAGGTCTTCCAGGCTGCAGGACACTGCAGACAGCAGGTCAGCTGCTGCAATAAGTCTGGGTAAAATGAGTGTTCTATTTCCACCCCCTGCCTCCAAAAATTATTCTGTAACCTGAGAGATGGGGCTTCTGGTACCTCCATAGACAAAACATGCTGTTGGTTTACCTCCAATTTAGAGACCTATCTGCAGCTCCAACAGTTACTCTCTCCCCCCATTGGGCCATTTCTGATGCTATTGGGTGTCTCTCCGGTATCCTAGCACTTTGTCAAAAGCCTTCTGTTACAATTCTTTGGTTCTTCATTCCTAAGCCTTCTATCCTTACTCCTCTCTCCTTCTACCCACTGCTGCCTCCTGCCTTTCCAGGGCCAGTACAACACCTCACCAATATTGCATATTTGTTTTACAACAGCAGCTCCTCTGGGAACTTTAAGTGGGAAACCAGATTAGATGGTATACATTTCTCTAAGGCATTTATTTAATCACCCCACCCTACCCAAAAGAAGAAAATAAAAACAGTGCGCACTCCTCTTCATTCTTGATTCAGAGAGGTTGATCACTGGTTGTAGGAGGAATGAGATGAGAACAAGGAAATTCTCAAAATAAAAGTTTTGCTCTTAAAACACACCCACAGCCTTCTCCCCCCAAAGTCACATCCTAAAATACATAAGTGTTTGAAAGTTCATGGTGTGAGAAAGGGGATGGCAAAACTTCCATGGGATCAGTGAAAATGGCATATTTGTTTACACACGCTGATCTCACCTCCCCATTTACCTCCTTTCTCCATCAACCCCACAAGAAAAATCAGAACATAGTGAACATCAGCAGCAGCTTTACAAGAGGCAACAATCCTTTGTGGCATTAGTCCAGGATAAAACTGTTGATTCTCTCTTTAAATTATAATGTAGCTGTGGAATATATATGCACAGAGATCTTCGGAGGGGAATGTTTCACATCCGCTGTCGATACCGCATGAAGGCCCACACTGTAGCCACTGCAATGGTCAATACTGGCACCAAAATGACAGCTAGGGGAATACCATCTGGTTCTCCATCTCCTCTATGACCAGCTGGACCATTCTGTGGCTGCAACTAAAAGGGAAAGAAGAGCATCAGCGGTAAGGAGACCCCGCACCATTGGGGCAAGACAGAAAGCAACCCTATATGAGAAATGTGTGGTTCTAGAACCACACACAACGACATGGTCATCAGCATACTGTACACTTGGGGCCTGGGAGGGTTAGAATGCAGAACCTTCTGCTCCAAAAGGCATGACTCTGCACCTGGAGTCAAAGAAAACCTCCATTAGCTATGAGTAGTATTGATGCTTCCATATCCTGTTTGTAAGCCAGTCACTCGACAGAGAATCAAACACTTCGGACAGGTAAGATTCATGCAGCAGATGGCAGTGGTACAAGTAAATACACACCACAATTCAGCATGACCTATTCACATACTGTTTCACAAGAGCTGCCCTAGTGATGGGTCAGCACTTCTTTATCAACTGTAGTGATGGCTAGAGGTGCCAGACTGACAGCAGCTGATTTTAGATTCCTCTCAGTCTCCAGAGCTAGAACTGGTACAGTTTAAGCAGCAGCAGCAGCCCAGACTTCTTTCCTGACACTACACATATGCCTCGACCCTGGAGGGAGGACAGCTAGGGATGAGAGGGGAGTTCTCTCTCCTTTGGAGAGTCTTTGGCCTCTCAGCTGAGACTGCCAACAAGGAGAACAATGAATGTCAAGCATGGTGGGGTTTTAATTGTATGGACACCTGCCCACTAGAACTGCACTGAGTCCAGCAACTCTTTTCACATAGGTACTAAACAGCCCGCAGATTGTAATGTTCAATCACCAGTGACTGGGCCAGATTTGAATCAGTAGCCTACCAGGAAAGGCTCAGTAGACAAACACCAATTTCTGTGCAACCCAACCCCCCTCTAGAGGGGTTTTACTCCTTACCTGTAGAACTATATTCTGAATCAGGACTTGTCACACAAGGCCCCCAACCTCTTCTCCCACCATCTTACATCCCTCCCCCCATGGACAACATGGCACCAGAGATTAAATATGGGAGAAGACTTGGGACTTCATCTGACTGTCTGGTGAGACGTATTTTGCCTGTTAAACAACTGGATAAGAGGGTGGTACCATACCACTCCAACTCCCCGTAGCAAAGAAAAGATCAGAAGACTCCACCATACTACACTTTCCAACCCCTCCAGAGCATCACTAAATATGACGGGATGGATATTGCTGATGTTCATTCACTTGAATGTTCACTCTAGCAGAAGAGTGCATTCATTATATAAAAAACAAACCCAATCCTCTAAATCCTCCCCCTCCAACCACCATATACATTGTAGAGAGGAAGAGCGGAATTCCCAGAGGTTCAAAGCAGACAGGGATTTACAAGGACTCTCCTACAGTCTGACCCAAACCATGGTAGCAGGGCCTCAAGGACAACCACCAGAAGCTGGCAATACACACCCTGTGTTGAACTTTCAGAGAAACGTCGCAGCCTGCATTCCTGAACAGTTCCACAGCATCCTTGTGCAGCAAGTTCTTCAGGTCCCTGCCGTTAATCTAACACAGGAATAAAAAAAAAAAAAAAAAAAAGGAGAACTGGTAGCTGTGAGATCAAAAGTCATCTCTCAGCACTGCAGAACAAAATAACAGCAGCCAGTTTAGGTAGTCAGAATTATTCTAAATGCAAGAGTTAATGACTGGAAGAAGGCACTAAAGTCACTTTCTGTTACCAGAAAATTAAGCAGGACCTCAGTATATGCCAATTAGAGAGGATCCCAAACTGAAACCCCAATTCAAAGCATTGCTAAACTTTTCTAAGTTCAAAGTTGGTTCTGAACTTTTGCAGCTTGGGTTCACCTCTAATTCTGATATACAGAGGGTGAGGCAGGGGCTTAATACAATAGAATCCCATTTATCCAATCCAGCTATAAAATTACGTGCCCATTAGCTTACCTGTCTTATCCAACCCCCTATTTACTTGAGTGGTTTTTGAGACTGAGTGGTCTGAAACATTTTGAAATAAAAATGGGTTCTACTGTAAGTGATTTTTTTATCTTTTGGAGGAGCAGATGCAATGTCAAAGGAATTATGGTATTTTGAGGAGGAGGAAAACATATAAAATGGATCGACTGAAAATGAAGAATACCACACAGTGGCTATGTCATTCTGAAACCGCCTGTAACCCCAAATTTCTTCACAAGCCCTTGTCTACATGGAGGACTAAATGCATGTCAAGTATGAAGTTCAAAAGCAAATCTGAGTTATCCAAGTCTTTTAAATTAAAAATAATAAATAAAATAAATAGCCTCCTTCACATTGGCATAACTGAAGAAAAAAAAAAAAAAAAAAAAAAAAACCCCCCCTCATCATTGGAAAAAATAAAAAAAAAAAAAAAAAAAAAAACAAAAACCCACACCCCACAGTTCAGGTTATTTGCAAAGTTTGAAGAAAACAGGTTGAACATTGATTTGAGGTGAAGCATGAGAAATTTTAATCCAAAGAGAAGAGATGTAGAGAAAGTTACATGGAAGCAAAAAAACAGGAGGTTATAATGAAATGAATCTAATGACAGTCAAAACAAAAAACAAAAATTAAACAACATTAGTTACATATTTTAAAGCCACATACACACAGTCCCCTTTGGGGATTCTAAAGAAGTCTTAAGAAAAAGGAAAGGGCAGGGGGAACCACACTTTTGCAATCCTCCTTTAAAGAGGAACTGGAACAGAATGTGTTAATTTACCCTAAGACCCATCCTCTCATTTTATCCTTCGATTCATTCTTGGAAGATTTCCTCTCTTTAAGACAGACCATGTTTAAAAAGGTTTAAATAAAACATTTAAAAGGATATTTGTGCATAAACAAAAGATATACATTTACACTAAACATTTGATAAATATGCAGTTTTTAAAAAGAAAATACACTAAAAGTGTGAAGAGTCTGGTGGCACCTTAAAGACTAACAACAGATTTATTTGGGCATAAGCTTTCGTGAGTAAAAACCTCACTTCTTCGGATGCATAGAGTGAAAGCTACAGAAGCTCACTCTATGCATCCGAAGAAGTGAGGTTTTTACTCACGAAAGCTTATGCCCAAATAAATCTGTTGTTAGTCTTTAAGGTGCCACCAGACTCTTCACACTTTTAGTGTATTTTCTTTTTAAAAACTGCATATTTATCAAATGTTTAGTGTAAATGTATATCTTTTGTTTATGCACAAATATCCTTTTAAATGTTTTATTTAAACNTTGCCCATTTTAGAATGGGCACACTTTTAGTCAAGTATCAGGGGGTAGCCGTGTTAGTCTGTATCTACAAAAACAACAAAGAGTCTGGTGGCACCTTAAAGACTAACAACAGATTTATTTGGGCATAAGCTTTCGTGAGTAAAAACCTCACTTCTTCGGATGCATAGAGTGAGCTTCTGTAGCTTTCACTCTATGCATCCGAAGAAGTGAGGTTTTTACTCACGAAAGCTTATGCCCAAATAAATCTGTTGTTAGTCTTTAAGGTGCCACCAGACTCTTTGTTGTTTTTGTAGATACAGACTAACACGGCTACCCCCTGATACTTGACTAAAAGTGTGCCCATTCTAAAATGGGCAAATGCTAACACATCTAGTCTATCTGTGACAGACAGACAATTTCCTGTAATGTCCTGAATGAACTTTATTGAATTAAGTTAAACCCCATTCAATTCGGTTTATTATCTTTGGGGTTCTTTGTATTAAAAATACAATTGTGTATGTGTTATTGTGAAAATGTATATAACTCTTCTAGGAGGAAGGGGATACGAATGTAATCCCTCTGTCATTAGCCCTTTGAAGCCACCCCCCTGGAGAGATGCACACATACAAGTTCAAACTGGATTCCCCAGGAACCCACAGACACAGAAAATGTTTTTGGATAAATAGCCTGGTTTTAAGCTGGCCCAGGGCCTTCTTCCTGATCCAGCTAATGGACAGGACTGCTGGCCCATGGAAGGCTCCAGTCCTTCGGGTAGGGTTGGAAGGACTGGGCCTACAGAGGCCACATAAGACAGGGGGGTTTGTTCTGAGTTGTAGCGGTGATGAACTTGGAAGCACAAGGAAATCCCTTGGGTGGGGTTTAGAAGGATTGCTCCAGTCAAAGCCCATGTTAGGGTTGGGGTGATCTCTGGCAAGCATATTAGTACATGTAGTTTCTCTCTTGCTTTTATCCTGAGAATAAAATAGGCTTACACAAAGAGCTGTGTGGTACCTGTAACTGTGGGCAGTCACACTATTCACCATCTCTGAAGAGAAAGAACAGGAATGCTTGGGAAACTGGTTTGTACTGGGAATAACACAGTATAGTCAGGGGACTGTGCAGTCTGGAAATACCCAGGTCAGAAGGAAAAGAGACATGGGTTTCCACCCAAGAAAGGCAAAGGCCTCCAGCTCCCCAGCCGGAGAGCAGGTGTCCTTGCTGGACCACTGAATGCACAGGTTGCCCTATACTGTGACATTTATCTACAGTCAAGCATGAATACATCCCATGCCACATTATTTAATGGATGGATATTGATTAACAAATTCAACATGCAATCCAAAATAAAAATCTGCATCTTCAGTTAGTGAACGCCTCAACCCTTTTATTGGCTTTCACGGATAACACACTTTTATTGGAAATAAGGCTTGAAAAATGGATAAGACCCATTGGATAAGCGAATACACCAATGGAAACCCAACCAGGGGCTCTACGCAAGATTACCCCCTACAATATATTCCATGATGCTTTGTCCTGTCCAGTTTCAAATAATTCCAGTAACGAGGTTGCTACTACTCACAAAAGAATGTTTCGAAGCCTTGTAGATTTCACCATCATGAAGTATTTCCTGATACTCAGCGTAAGGTGTTTTTTGCTAAATTTCATCCCATTACTCCTAGTAATTCCTCATTGGATCTCACTGAACTATTCTTCCCCCTTCTCAGAATTTACATCCTTCAACTGCTTGTACACAATTATTACACTGTTAGGATAAGGTACTTATCCATCACTCTTGGTTCAGCAATCAAGCACCAACTTACACAAGCAACTCTTAGTTTATTTATATAAGCCTAAAACTGGAACATTAGAACAAGTAAGTTTATATAAAAATAAAAATCCATTAAAAATACAAATGATGTATCATATTTTAGCAGATTTCTTTGTTGTTCTTTGCTTGTTAAAGTGCTATCGCCTTGTATAACTGACAATAGCAGAAGAAAATCTTCAGACCACCTCTAATCCACCTTAACCATGGTACTGGCAAGGAAAGCAGCCAGGGTTACAGTGAAACCTTTCATAGGAAACCCAGCTCCTCCCGAGCAAAGGGTTAATAATAATCCTGATCACACTGACTAGTATGCTGGGGAGAGAAACCTAGCCACTGGAAGATGGATTCTCCTCCCACACGGATATAAATCACAAGCAACTCCAGAAAAGTCAGTGGAGCTACAGTACTGAAATACCAGAATGAGAGGAAAATCAGGCTATTAGTACCATAAAAAAAACTTGTAGATGCACATCACATAGCTGTGCAAGCCCAAAGGCCAAGGAATGTTTCCAGCAAAGCTGGAAGGCAAAACTGGATGAGGATGGTCTCTGGTCTACAGAATGTCCCATCTCATCTCCTTGCTGGCCAAAACTCTCCCTGATCCCCCAAACGCATGCCTTCCAGGGAGTGACTTACCGCTAAAATTTTGTCTCCCTCTTGTAATCGGCCATCAAGGGCGGCAGCACCATCTTCTTTGATCCGGCTGACGTAGATGCCACTGTCATTGGCAATGTACTGCTGATCCATCCCACCAACGATGTTAAAGCCCAATCCTGAGACACACAGGAGACAGAGAATGTCAAGTAGATAAGAAAATAGGTCCAATACATCCTTGTAGTTAGGGGGAAGAAGTGGCCCCAGTGCAGCAGTGCCTTCTCCAGTTCTCACTATCCAGAACACCTTCTCATCAATAACTGTTTCTTTCAAGGAAACCGAAAGACTCTACATTTCACAATGGATCATTCTGTAGGTCTAGCTTTAAGCAATAATTAATCAAGCCTCCCAACACCTTTGTGAGGTAGGAAGTATTATCCCCATTTTATAGATGGGGAAGCTGAGGCACCAAGCGGTTACCTGACTGTCTCAGGGTCTCCGAGCCCAGATCACTCAACTTCCAGTCCTGTATTTAACCATGATTTAATGTTTACAAGTCATTGGATCAGGCCCTAGGGTGTCCCTAGCCTCTGTTTGTCAGAGGGTGGAGATGGATGGCAGGAGAGAAATCACTTGATCATTACCTGTTAGGTTCACTCCCTCTGGGGCCCCTGGCATTGGCCACTGTCAGTAGACAGGATACTGGGCTGGATGGACCTTTGGTCTGACCCAGTATGGCCATTCTTATGTTATGTTCTTAGGGTATTTGAGTGCAGAGTTTTACCCAAGGACATAATGAGTTGACAGACTTCTTATCCACTTCACATTTTATGTAAGCATCAGCAGCAACTGTGCAAGCACTTTGTGCTGTCCCTGGAATCTGAAACAGGACAGGAAATGAATTCAAAAGGACTAAGGCATCAAAAAAAAAAAATCATCTATTTCAATTTTTTGGTGTGAAGTTATGGCCTGATTGAGGCAGTTTGGGGTTTTTTTGTTTGTTAAAAATAAAGTTGATTACAGAACTCTGGCTGTAACCAGCCAGCCGATTAAAGCATTGGAAGATTAAGACTTGTTGCTTAGTCTAATCCAGAAGAACAGACTGAACTCAAAGGCTGGAGCCCCATGGACTGCTAGAGCACAGTCTGTACCACAATGCAACAAAATATCTGTAAATAATAAATGAGGAGGGAGATGATCCGGCAGCATGAAACTTGGGAAGTCAGGAGCAGACAGACAGACCAAACATCCGAGGGAGGGAAGGGAGAAAATAATCTCCTTCTGACATGATCCTGTTACTCAGAAGCTATTCCAAGCATGGTCTGAAAGCAAGTCCCAGATGCGCACACTTAACCAGGCTGATGCTCTCTCCTTCGATGCACTGGGTAGAGGAATATGAAACAGAAGACTTGTGAACAGAATGGCAAATAAAAGCTAACTTGTCCCGCCTTGGAAGTGGCTTTTTAGCTCAGTTATAGGAGATCAGAGGGTCTAGGGTGAGCCATAGTGTTCAGAGAGTGCCCCTACGGGCTGATAAATACAGCAACACTAATGGCAGCCTTGACATTTCCCAGCCTCTTTGTTCCCTTTCCTGTCAGCTTCAGACAAATGGTGGAGAGGATGGAATTGCTAGCAGGGTTTGGGAGAAGCGAGGTAGTGATGTTACTAATGCACTAACGTCTGGGTTAAAAGATACTTGAATGAGATGCCACAAAAAGTGTGTGGTAAAAACCAAACAAACCCACAAAGCATTTCCCATGAAGCATAGTAATCCTGGAACAGAGAAAACTTGAGAGGAAGTCAAGATTTACCAGAAACATCAGAGGATCCCATTCTAGTGATAGAAACACTAATGAACAATAACAAAAGTGAGATTTTCATAGGTTTTCAGCAATCAAGGCAAAAATCTAGAAGACTCATTATTTCTATCAGAGGATGCAGTTTGGAAGATGTGGAGGAGGGATATGTTTGGTGACCAGAAACAGGTACAGTGGACTCCACTTATTAGCAGCCCCTCGGTTGCCAGCAAAAAGTTGCTATTAACCAGCAGTTGCTAATAAGTGGAAGACATGTTTGTGAGGCAGGAGCCAGGGAAGGAAGTGCTGGGATGTGCCTTCCCTAGTTGCAGCCCCACAAACCTGCTCGCAAGTAGAGCAGCAGCAGGGAACAGAGATGCAGCCGGAACGTCAGGGCTTTCCGGGGAGCACTGGGGCCCACAGAGCTGCATGGTACTTCTCCCTGTACTCTCCGGATGAGGGAGCTCAGCACATCCCAGCACTTCCTTCCTTATGGAGTCCCCCAGCAGGGTGCAGTTGAGAGAGCACAGGGACAGAGAGAAGTACCATGCAGTTCCAGCATCTGGGCTGCAGCTACCTCCCTTTGCCCACAGCTTCCCTTCCCCTCTCCTGCCCACCCACAACCCTTATCTCCTGTGTGGTCCCTATCCACAGGGAAGTTTGCAGACCTGCTCTCCCAGAAGGAAGCGCTGGGATGAACTGAGCATCAACAGCAAGCAGATTTGTGGGACTGCAGCCAGGTGGTCTCTGCACTCCCCTCTCTGCCTGCAGCCCCACAAACCTGCCTGTAGATGGAGCCTTTCTGCCCTCCCCAAAAAAGTTGATAATAAGCAGAATGCTGTTGCCAGTATTTGAATCCCATCAACATTATAATCAATGAAAGGGAATTGGTTCCCAGCAAAATGTTGCTATTCACTGGAAGTTGTTCATATCCAGGTTGCTATTAAGCAGAATCTACTGTATTCAGAACAGATGCATGTTTCACAATTCTTCCTTTTCAAAGAAGAGAGAATCGACATTGGTAGCTTTCTTAGCCTGTAGAAAGATCAAATGGCAAAATATTGCCAGATGAATCTATAAAATAATTTGGCATGCCATAAAATGTGATTTTTGAGCAGCATGATCAGAATAGATTTTTAAACATATTGTTCTGCCATTGTAAATACTTCTTCCTGTTCAACAAACTTTTGCCAGAGATGTGACCATACCCATCTTAACAGTTTGCAAGCACAGTCAACATTCATATTTAAAAAAGGATTAAACTGTACAGCACCTAAACTTTGCCAAAGAAGTGAATGATAAATTATGTGATAAGTGCTTTGATATTATGAGGAAATGAAGACACCTTGGACCCTACAGATTATTTTGCTATTTAACTCTATACAATATCTAACCCTTATAAAGAAGTGTATCAACAATCATAGCTAAGAGCCAGAGGCCCTAACACAAAGACACCAAGTGCTAGCAAATAAATTCAGGTCAGAGTGTTCTTTAATGTACAAGAATAACTGCAAGTCAGCATGAGCCCCAAGGCATACATCTAGCAAGTTAGGACTTGATTAGCAGGTTGAATCATGCCCTGATGCTGACACCAAAGCAGCAGTGCTAAGACATCTGAAGCAGCACCAGGATAAGGAGTACCCTAACAACTGTACACCAGCCTCACACACCTGAACTGAACTGGATAATTCAAGGGATATGTGGTCTTTCACCTTCAGATTGCACATATTCAAGGTCAGGTACTTAGATACTAATGTTACAAGCAGAGTACAAAGTCCTGGACAGAAATATTAGATAGGTTAGTAGTGACAAGTTGTTACTATAAGTCAATGTGAAATAACTTGCTAGACTCAGGTCATACCTACCTTCATTAAGGAATTGAAAAAACTAAGATTTCCTCTTCCCCTTTCTCTCTCTCTCTCTCCCCCCCTCTATTTAAACACCCAAACCCCAAAACATATATATCCTCTACTTTAAGGAAATCCAGAAAATAGCAGTGCTCATGAACTGACTTCTTCAACTCTGTTCCCCTTCAGTTCTATACAATGAAATGTTCTTATGGGTGTAGGATGGTACCACCAAGAGAAATCAAGGGGGGAGGGGGGGAAAGAAAAAGAAAAAAAGATTTTGAAATGTTCAGATCCCCACAGTGAGGGGTTGACTGCAGATTCTGAAGTACAACCTTTATAGTCAATCACTTCAGTTTAGGATCACAGCATACCAGAAGGACAAGATGAGGGAAGTTTTCACTACTGCTACCTACGAGGTACATGTTCTAGGGATAACTAGAAGACTTCATCTTTCAAGGCTGTCAAGACAGTACCTTTCACTGGAACTAGATTCACTTAGGGTACATCAATGTATCAGGGATCAATTTATCACGTCTGATAAATCGATCCCCAAATCGCCACCTGTACTCCATCTCGGCAGGAGGAGTAAGCGGAGTCGACGGGGGAGCCGCAGCCGTCAACTCGCTGCTGTGAGGACGGTCAGGTAAATCGAACTAAGATACTTTGACTTCAGTTACCCGAATAGCATAGCTGAAGTTGCAGATCTTAGTTCGAACGCCCCCACCTAGTGTAGCCCAGGCCTAAGAAAAACAGTGATGCCTGCAACAGAGATGTGGGTGTTGCAGTCTCTGCAAAGGGTGACTGGAGCCAAAACTGGTCACCAGCCATACACAGCACTGGTATGGACTGAAGGTCTGGCAGATTTTCATTCATACTTATTTTAATTAAAGATGAGCCCTGAGCCATGCAGTCCAGTTCCAGACTCAAAACTTCCCTAACGTTTGTGACTCTTTGGATTAAGGCGTTTGAGTTAGGCCCATAGCTAACTCCAGTTTTGATTATGCAATAAAAAATTCATTCTGAAGGGGAAAAAAAAAAAGTTTGATTGGCCCAGCAACAGTACCCAGGGCTGAAATGGAAAAACTACCCTTTCAATATCTTCCACCCCACTCCCTTTCCCTCCCCTTAGCTACCTACTTAATTAATCCACCAAACAGCAACAGTAAACATAAAGCAGTTAGTGTGGTACATGGTCACCCTGACCAAATTTTTCAGAAGTGGCCACTGATTTTGGGTACCCAGTGTGTCCATTTCAGAAGTGCAGAGCAACTGTACCACCAGCTGAATTCCACAGGAATTGGGGCTGCTCCGCACCTCTGAGAGACAAACCCGTGCTGTTTTCCCAGCAGCAGGAGGCACTTTTGAAAGTTCTGGGCCTTGTCTGCTGTGGGCATGTGAGTCATGTTTTGCGTCAATATACACCATGTTCTTTACGCCAGTGGTCTCCAAAGTGGGGTGCTCAAGTGGATCCTTGGGAGTGCGTGGCAGGAGGAGCGCTTTTTTTTTTTTTGCTTCGGCAGTTCGGGCAGGAGTCCAAGAGGCTTTTTTTTATTTTAATTTTTTTTGCACTTCGGCAAAAGTGGTAGAGCCGGTGTGGCAGGGGGTGGTTGCTCAAAAATTTTTTACTGATGGGGTGCGCGATCAAAAAAGTTTGGAGATCACTGCTTTACGCTACCAGTATGTTGGGTGAATTTTTGTCCGCAATTGACACTTCAGCCATACTATTAAATTTCTTTAAATAAAGGCTTAAAAAGAAAAGGCAATCCAAGTTAGCATTCTCACAGGCCCACTCCAGCTCCACAGGTACAAGGGGAGCAACAGTCAGCGTGTCTGAGGGTATTTTGTACTGCTACCACAATGAGTTTGGTGAGCAGTTTTGAGTGGAAAAATTGTGGGGCCTGGTTTTTATCCTCAGCTGGAGAATGCCATCATGACATGGATCAGGATAAAAGAAACTACAGGGATGTTTCTAGTGGAGGACTATGATCGAGGGGATGGAAATTGTTGAACATGAAGTGGGAGAAAGTGCAACTGGGTGGAGCCTAGGTTACAGCACAACCACCTAATATAATTTTATAGGTATTTAAAGGAGGCTACACTTGGTGGTAAGCAGCACTATAAATCATGTTTGTTAAGTCAAGATGTTTTCACCCTTTGGCCAAGTCTACACTACAAAAGCATGTCAGCCTAATACAGCAGACAGCCACCGCAATTATTAAATCGTTTGTATGTCTGCACATTTGGCTCCTTGCCTCCACAATGCATGTCCTCACTAGGAGCACTTGTATCGATTGTATTGTCAGCGTGGGGCATTGTGAAATGGCTCCTGAAAGCCAATAAAAGGTGACGTAGTCATTGACCTAACTACATCGACCATGACTTTATGCCGCTCATGGAGGTTGGGTTACTAAATAGGCATAGAGAGGCACTTACACCAGCGGGAGCCAAATTTAAGTGAAGACTCTTCCACCGTGTAGCATAGACCAGGTTTTCGTCTAGACCAGTGGCCTCCAAAGAGGGATGCGTGCACCACAGGGAGTATGCAAGAGGATCCTTGGAGGTGCGTGACAGGAGGGACAGGAGGAGCGCTTTTTTTTTTTTTTTGCTTCGGCAGTTCAGGCAGAGCGTGCTCAAAAATTTTTTACTGATGGGGTGCACGATCAAAAAAGTTTGGAGACCACTGGTCTAGACAAAGCCAAAGGCCTGAATTTTTAAAAGGCATTTAACCACTGCTGTGCTCAGTGTTGTGCTTAGGCATTTAGGAATCTCATTGACAGTGCCTAAATCCCTTTTGGAAATGATATTTAGACTCTTAAATCACAACACTAAGCGCAGTAACACTTACATACCTCTAAAAACCAGGGCCAAAGTGCCAAGAATTAACAAGCAGCAACATCTCTCCCATTTCTTCAAGCAAGGTAGGACTACTTCACTGCTGGTTGCATTATCTTACAACTCTAGGATTGTTCCCCCCCTCACTGTCATTAATTGATCAGTAGCACAAATACAGTCACACACCTGTTCAACACCAGGGCTTCCCTTTCAGCCTTGCTATCTATTGTTTGTTTTTATCTCCTAGATCTCCCTTTGAGGGGAAAGAACCCCATTACAGTTTAAAGTCAGTATCTGGTTAAACCTCAAGTACCCCATAGTTCTTCTTTTTAAAAAGCAAAACCATACTTATATTTTTTTGGCAGAAAATCCAGCTGCATTCTCTTCCCCTGCCCCAGCTCCTTTTCATTGTGGAGATTTTATTTATAGACTTTTTTCAGCTGCAGCACACGCCAACTCCACTGTACAAGGCTAATATAACTGAGCAATGAGCAAACCCCTTTATAGGCATATGAATCAAAGTGCAGAGCAGCGTTAACCCCTCCCCCAGAGCATCCAGAGAAGCTGGAAGTACGTTTGAAAAGCAAAGTTTTGTGGGTTTTATTAAAACCCAACAAGACAGAGTCCTTCCGCCTAGATTTCTCTTCCACACGGAAGGTATTTGCAAATGATTTTGCTACTAGAAACTAGTGCCAGGATTACACAGGCCTCAGGCCGGACCTTTCCTGGCAGCCGTGAAGCCCAGGGAGTTACACCGAGCCGGGCTTCACGCCAGATCACAAGTACCCAGATCCAGCAGACCAACCTCCCACCCCCATCTTTAACTCTGTACCTGACGGTCCTCTGGTGAGATCGATCACTTCCTCCGAGAGGACCCAGTCCACTCCTCCGTTCATGTCGCACTGTTTTAAAGCTCACTCTCTTTGTCTGCCTACCACCGCCACCTGATTCCCCTCCTCTCCGCACAGTTGTTGAAGGTGAAATAATCTCCCGGGCCTGAAGCAGCAATCGCTGCTGCGGCACTTTCAGTTTCATCAGCCTCTGAACGGGCGGGAGGAGACCCTGCTAAGATCGCTGGGATTTGTAGTCCTTCTCTGAAATACAGCTCACTTTCATTCTTTCTGGTTTCCTTCCACAGCGCCCCCACCCCATGTGTTTTATGGGGTAAACTAACAGGATACCGGGATCCGAACCAAAACTACCTTCAAATGAGTCTGTCTCTGGATTTAGTGGTAAATTATCCCAAATCTTCCCCATCCTGCAAATCTAATACATGTTCATTTTAACCCCATTAATTATTTTAAATATATTTACTGTATATTTTTCAAAAATCAATCAATTCAGCAATTTTATACAGGAATGGGCTAAACAAGTTTTTTAAAGGGTTTAGATTTTGTGACTTTTTCCAAGATTTACAAACATTTCAGTGTCTTAATTTGAACCATTGTTTTCCCAGGGGAATTTTTTTAAAATATGTGTCTAAATTGAAGCCTGTGATATTTAAAAAAAACATTAAAGATACTTGTTTTTAAAAAAATTCTGGGATGATCAGGGAAATCTTTAAAAAACAAATAAACAAATATGCAGATCAGAACTCCAGTAGCGCCAAAGCCACTCAGAACTTGAACCTCAAAAACACCAAGTTCTGTTCTAAACTTACAACTCAATTTTCAGATGGGCTCCCAGTGAAATTAAATTAGCTCTCCCATTCTTAATTTTAACCAGAAGCTTTTCAAAGTCAGGTTTGAATCCTGAAAATGAATACATATGAGTGGATCCCTGCCTCAGAGTCTGGACCTCAGTTTACTTTGCTCCAGCTCTTACAACCAGTTAGGGTAAAGGGCCTGGACCATCTTTCACTTAAGGCCCAAATCAGAGCTCACTGCAGCACTGGCCCCAAGTCCTGTGAATCTTACCATTCTATTCAATTCTGTTCTACTTAGGCTGTTATTCTGGGCCAATCATCACTATTGTTAATTAATATTGATTTGTATTATTGCAGTGTCAAGGGGGCCCTGTCATGGACCAGGACCCCATTGTGCTAGGCACTGTACAAATACAGAGCAAAAAGATGGTCCCTGTCCCAAAAAGAAGAGACAAATGATGGAGACAGAAAGACAGACAGGACAGCACAAGGAAACAGTGAGCTGATAGTATCATACCACAGGATATGAACCTACATTGACATTAATGGAAATTGAATAGAGTGCAAAAATATGGAGCTTTTAAAAAAATATATGGAGCTTCCATTAGCTCTAGGTCGCTGAGAAAAACATTCTGACTTTCCAAAGCATGTTGTTAAACTTATTTTTAAACATGTTCTTAAACTTTATTTACTGTGGGTTATTTATTGGTTTAGCACTTCTTAGTATTGCTTTCTTTACTAAAATTCAAAATACTTGATAACGCTTAAATACCATCCTCCTCAGTTTAAGGTGCACCTATTGTGTCTCTAAATTAAACCTAATAGCGTGATTGGTGGGCTTAGGTGTCCTTTTAATTCTGAGGCTTTCTCAAGAAACAGAGAACCAGTGTTCTCCTTGAGTTCCTTTAGAATGTTATGTAAGATGCATACACAATGACAGTAGGAGTTTGAGTGGACCCAAGAGAGGTATATAATTATGCAAATGAGAAGCTCATAAAGAAGGTGGTCATGGAAATGTTAATATAGTTAAGTAAATTCATCCTTAATGTGTTACAATTAAGTGCTCCACTCAGAATGTTGCTAGAAGACAGTATGAAATGGCACTGGGGATGAGTGGCAAGAGATAAACTTTTGAGAATCAGAAATAGTTATCACAGAAGCACCTATACTTAAATATTTTGAAAATGAATATGGACTCTAAGATCTCAGTCTATGCAAGTTTACATGGTTGAGGGTCATGTCTTTGCAGGATAATTGGCAAGTGGCTCCTGTTAAACTTGGTCCCAAGATATCAGATTTTACAATTACATTTTTATGTACAGAAAAGCTCTTTTGGATACCTTATCAAGCTTTCTAAACTATATTTGTTATATTTTTCCCCTCTCTCTGAAGGCTGTATAGTTGGACTAATGACATCAACGCAGTCTGACTTTACAGGTGGAGAGACAGAATAAAAAATCAGATACAATCAAAAGATACAATGAAAAAAATAAAAATCTCTACATTGCTTCTCAAATAGTTTTTCTTGTACAAAATATGTGGCACCTAGAGAATATGTGATGATGTGGTCTGCCATGCGGGGGAATAGCTGTGGTTTGAGCATTGACCTGCTAAATCCAGGCTTGTGAGCTCGATCCTTGAGGGGGCCATTTAGGGATCTGGGGCAAAAGAAAAAAAGCCTCTCAAGCACAGTACTTGGTCCTGCTAGTGAAGGTATGGGACTGGACTCAATGAAATAACCTTTCAAGGTCCCTATGAGATAGGTATATCTTCTTCTATGAAGGTGTTATCAGCACTTGAGACAATCTATATAACTGACTCATAGTTTTATCACCTGTGTGCATTGCAACCATCCTAAACTCATGACAATTAAACATTTAAACTAGAGTATACCATTTAGAACCCCCTTTTTTAGGCAAATGCCTTATGGGGTTTCTGTCCAAAATTGCAGAAATAATGTAGAGACCAGCACCTTCTCTTTTCCCCCTCACTCCTGGCCAGCTCAAGAGAAGGGAGAATAAGGAAAAGAGCAAAAGAAAATGTAAATAAAATTTTTACTGTTTCATATTTTATGTACCTTCTGCAGGGTTCTAATTAGAGCAATACTGGGGAGTTAATGGATGTAATGTTGAGGCCTGAAGGCGCTGTGACAGATTTGTATGGGAAGCAACATATGGAATGTTGAGGCATGAATGTTCCTGGGTAATTCAGGTCAAAGGAGAGATGCTAAAGAAGGAAGTAGATGTAAAATTGCTCTTAGGCAGAGTAGCAGCACCTAGAGCCTGTTTTCCTCTCCCAAGTTGATATAGTCAGTTGGAAACTCCATTGACTCAGGGAGCCCAGAAGAGGAAATGGTCTGATGTACTGAATGAGTCAGCTCTCATTAGTATTCCTTTCAAAGGTTGCCCTGGAGAGTGCTTGCTTCAGAAGATCCAATCAATGTCATCAATTTCCCATTCCCAACTTCTATGTGGTAGTTAGATCCACTTCCCTGTCACTAGGGCGACCAGATAGCAAGTGTAAAAAATCGGGACGGGGATGGCGGGGTAATAGGTGCCTATATAAGAAAAAGCCCCCAAAATCAGGACTGTCCCTATAAAATCAGGACATCTGGTCACCCTACCTGTCACAGCAAGACAGAGTTTTTCCTGACTACACCTACATTTGCAACTTCCCTGCAACAAGTTAATGAAAACCAAATTAATTCATACTTTAAATTATCTCAGGTTCAATAAAAAAGTTGCATTAAAAAATTCTCCATGTTCAAATGTCTGCTGTTAGGACCACCTTGGCCAGCTGGTGTGCTTATTTTAGGCCTCTCAAGAGAGAAGAGACTATAAAAAACAGGGAAATAAACGGTATGAGCAAATCCTCTGAAACCTTTAACATGCAAAAAATTCATATTGAGAGGCAGGATGATCTTGTGGTTCAGCCTAGGTTCAATTCCCAGCTCTGTCACTTAATCTCTCTGTGCCTCAGTTCCCCATCTGCAAAATGGGGATGATGGTAATAATTCCTTTCTCCCACTTCTTGTCTGCCTTGCTTATTCAGCTGATAAGATCTTTACAGCAGGGACTGTCTTTTCCTATATGTATGTGCAGTACTTACTATGACAGGCCCTGATATTGGTTGGAATTATTTTAGTGTTCACAAGACCAAAAGGGGATTGTATTTGAGCTTTTCATGACAAAAGAGTGCCAACCCTGAGCAAGTAAAATGTAGAGTAGGACCAAAAATTTCCAAAAAGGCTGTCTAAATGCACACCCGTATGTGCATATTAAAGTACCTAAACAAGTGGCCTGATTTTCAAAAGTGCCTAGTACTCCATAGCTTCCATTGGCTCTTATGACACTTGGTATTCTGCACTTTTAAAAAACAGGCCTTTTAGTTAGGCGCCTAAAAGTTGACTTAAGGGACCTAATATTAGGCAGCCATTTTTTTAATGTTAGCTTAGATTCAATTATAGTAGAGTAGGAAGGTGAAACTACAGAATTTGGTGTTGAGCCTGGGCAGAAATTATGCTTATACCTTTATATCATAAAAAACATAGTGGTAGTGTGATGCCTCGGAGGAGCCTCCAGAAATGTCCAGCTACTTGTAACTGCGGTGGAACAGAGACCCTGGTATTACCAAGAACACAAACCACAAAATGATGGCATAGCTTGCTGAGCACTGTTTTTATTAAATATCGAATAGGTTAGTGGGGCTCACATGTATAACTGCTGTCTTAGCCTTTGTGGTCCATGAAACCCCAGGTGCATTCCCCCTGATGGGAATAGGAGTAATGTGCTCTGTGGGCCTCATCCATTCAAGTTAATCGAAAGACCTTAATGGGTTGTGACTCTAAGCACTAAATATTGAGTAAGGAGAAGGGAAACAAGGAAACCAGAAATGCAGACCTACTTGTCCTGTCTGCTTCACATTTCAAGTCCAGCTTTAAACAAAGTACTCTGGGCTAAATTATGCCCTCATCTACACCTCTACAACTATATTGACCTCAATGGAATTGCATAGTGTAATTGAGGGCACGATTTAGCTCACTCAGAGGATAGCTCAAGTGTATAGAAATGTCTAAGGGTTAGAGCACATAACTGGGTCTCAGGAGTATGGGTTTCTACTATGATGTTTGTAGAATGCTGCTAGCCAACAACAGCTAGGTAGATATCAAGCTTGGCATACTGCTACATTTATTTATCCAAAAAACAAAACAAGAAAAAAGCTCTCCTCCAATTCCTACAAACTGGGTACAAAGCTCATCTCTGCCAAAAAAGAATTTGTATTACTGTTCCCCCCCCACACACACACACACCATTTGTTATAACCGCTTGGTGTATCTGGTCTTCAACATATATTGTTAGCTCTCTGTGTAAGGGATTTTTTTCAAAATGGGGCCCTGATCTGGGTGGAGGTTCTAGGCACTACTGTCATATAAAGCATACAATAACAAATAAAATAGGACCCTGGGATCCTATTCCTGGTGGTACTACAGACTGCTTGTATAAATGGGGCACATCATGGCACCCCCCTATGCCTCAGTTTAACTCTTTGTAAAATGCAGATAACAATACTTCCATTACCCCACCACAGCGTTGAGGATAAATGTATTATTTAGGGGTGGGAGGCTGATAATGTAGTGAAGGGGCCCCTGTAGATACTTAGGTAGATAGAACTCTGTTAAATCCAGCAAGAGTTCCATGTAAGGCCAGTTTATGGAATCAGGCCCCACTATTATAAGACCCTATGGGGCAAGGACTTTGAGCCAAATTCTGCTCTCATTTATACTTTTGCATGCTCATTAAGTGACTCCCATTGAAAATAAGGCACCTAGTGCTTCTGACCTAGCCACACATAAAAGGTATTGGAATGTTTCCAAAAAAAGATATTTTTGTGAAATGTCAAGCTTGATATCAACTAAGCTGCTGATCGGTTTCCAAACATTCAGAAGTTTATCAGCTGTGAACATGGAAGTTAGGTCTCTCCAATCCCATGAAGTGAAAAACTTCCTGTTGCAGAGTGCTGGCAACCCAACCTTTAAAAGAAACTTCTCTTGGTTAATCATGGTCTTTCTCCTTCTGCACATCTGCCCCTGCTTAGGATTTATAGTCCCTTCTCCTCTCCATAAACACCTGCATCTGACTGGAAGGTCTGCTTCCCACCCAAGTCTGAGTGAGTCACTTCAGTGAATGAATGTAAAATGAAAAGAACATTTTTTTTTTATTGCATGTGGAGTGTTCAAAACATTTCCTCCTCTTAAAGAGTAACTTTGCACAAATTACTTTACCACGCTGGATCTGTTTACCTATCAGTAAAATGGAGATACTTTCCTACCTCACAAGGCACTGAGAGAGTTTGTTTGTAGAGCATTGAGATGAAAGGGGCTATATAGATACTCCTAATATTTTCCTAACTCCCTGAGTTTAGGCAGAGACCAAGTCCTTCAATACACAATTTTAAAAGGCTATATCAATGCTTAAGACTGAGTTTATTCTTAAAAGAGGTAAATATATTGTTTATACATTATTTACTGTTACAGAAAATCCCATGCTTTATCCATGGACTCTACGACAGGTTTTGACACAGTAGCAGTTGTCTCACGTGGGCGACCGGGGACTCCCTTTCCATCACTGGAAGCATCTGCTTGCTGTGTTGGGTGGAATCTGGCCACTGATGTTCTAAGCCATCCCATTAGTGCAGTTCTAAAATATACACAAAGCCCAATCCCAAGAACAGCAGCAGCAGCAAGGAATATTGGTATTCCAATAGCACTTCCCCCGAGGGCCTTCACAGGTGGAGGTGGTCCACTGTCAATGCTCCCTCCATATCCTTTATGTTGACAGTCTGGAGGTGCCCAGCCATAATTACAATGACAGTTTTTATGACTGTTGCATATTCCTCTATTATGGCACTTTGTTATATTACAATCATAATTCAGGAATGACACATTGACACAACTCATCTTAACACAAATCTTGTCAGGACCACAAGATGTGCCATCTCTCACTGCTCCAATATCTGCTATATCCATCCCATGGTGATAGTCTGTACCCCAGCACCAGTTATTATCAACTGGAGTTTGAAGTATGGTACTATGGTTCTCCAAAGATGGTATTCTGTTCATGTTTTCACATTGGACCCTACCACATAAGGTATCTTCTGCTTGACATTTCTTATATTTAGTATTGCTATTAAGACCACAATTGCCAAACCGGTCACCTTGAGTATTCAATTCTCTGAAACAAACTAATGGAGCAACCTTTGCTTGTTTACCAAAAATCATTTTGCACTGTCGATCATGGCTAGAGCAGTTTCCACGATAGCAGTAGGCATCGTTCTGGCATAGGGCTCCATCTTGCACGTATACATCCTTCTGGCACCACTCTGAAGTCCCATTGCAATATTCAGGAAGGTCACACTCATCAGTACTTTTTCTACATAGTCTTCCTGCTGGAAGTATCTGACAGTCTTCACAGCATTCTCCAAAAGCACAAGCTGCACCTGCACTCAATGTACAATTGGGTTGGCAACAAGGATCCTTTTCACAATTAAATTTTGAGCCACAGTCACACTGCTCTCCACTTTCCACCACCTTGTTGCCACAGTACTTGAGTGTATAAATTTTCTCCGGTGCTGGAGGATCAAGCAGACACTGTGCACCAGTAGTCATTAAATTGAAATAATAGATATAGCTGCAGTTACTGAACAGATCAGTGACGCTGTGGTACGCAGCCATGATGCACTGACTGCGTTTACATTTACAATCACCATTATCATGGTTCATGCCGAGGTTATGGCCCAATTCATGAGCAAAAACAATGGAAAATGAGTACAACCTCTCAGCCCTGAAAGAAAGAACGGCTGATGCCCAATGATGAGAACACACTGTTCCTACATATGCTAATCCAAGGGCAGTTCCAAAGTTTTGATATGTGACTAAGTGACCTGCATCATGGGGCAGCCGTTGATACAGTTCATTTCTCCTCCAGTCGTTAAAAGTGCCCAGCATCGCATTTATGGTATCCTTAATTGGGATAAGGTTGTTTTGTGTCCAGATCTCCAGCCCCACAAGGAACAAGCGCACGCCCAGGGGATCGTACACCGAGTCTCCTATATTGACTATGTCTAGCATTTGCTGCAGGACTGTGGTTTCGTTTCTGCCTGACTGGACGAATCGTTCATTCTCCACCACGAAGACGACTTTCACGTAGCGGGTATGTGTCCACCAGACGTCCTCAGGCGCTTGCCTGGCCAACAGGCCTCCTAAGCCAGGGATCAAAGCGGCCTGGCGCTGCAGCTCCTGGTCGGTCAAGCCGCACCGCAGGCCGGCGGCCCCCTCCTCCACCCGGTACAGCACGTGCTGGAAGGTGGCGGAGTCCGGCACGGGCTCGATTTCGTAGCTGCCCAGCGCCGTGCGCAGCATGCCGCGGAGCCCGCCCGAGCAGGTGCTGAGGGCGGCCAGCGAGGCGGGGCTGCCCTGCACGTAGCCCTGGTAGAAGCAGTCGCGGCGCACGAAGGGCTGGTCCCGCTGGAGCGCCCCGCCCAGCCGGTAGGTGAAGAGGGCGAAGTGCTCGGGCACGAAGAGCCGTTTCTGCCTCAGGTGCACGACGCGGCCCCGCCCCTCCACCTCCAGCAGGTAGGAGACCTCCCGCGGGTCCTGCCCGGCGCGCGGCGCCAGCTGCCGCGGCACGATCACGGCGTAGGAGGCGGTGCCGCGCCCGCCGGGCGGGGTCGAGCCGGCTGCGACACCCACCAGGCTCCCCAAGCCCAGCAGCACCAGCCAGGGGCCGCTCGCCCCCATCGCACCGCTCCGCGGCGGCGCCTCGCTCGGGCCGCGGGGCTGAAACCGCGGCCGTGGCCCCGCGTCGCCAGGGAAGCGGCTGTGGGGCTGGGCTGGGCCACGCCCCTGCGCGCGCGCCCCCTTGTGACCGTTGAGAACCAGGCGGGCGTCGTTCGAAGCGGCGGGGGGGGCAGTGCCGGGGGCAGGCAGCCCCCGGCCCCACCCAGTAGTCATCGGTCTAGGGTTTGGCCCCGCCTTCATCAGTAGCCCCTGCTAGCAACAGGCGCAAAGCCTGCTTCGCCCCCTTGGCTCTGCCCCTAAGCGCCCCTCCCACCCCGCAGCCAGCCTCCACCAACGGGGGCGGGCACCCCGCACACTGGTGGGGCTGGATCAATTTGCCGTTTGAAAAATATCCCCCCCCCCCCCTTAAAAATAGCCTTTAAATAACAAACGTCAATTCCAGCAAACACAGGCGGGCTCGCCCTGCACACCAGCTCAGGCCTGGGCTTGAGGATGCTCTTGACAGCACAGGACACCCCCAGGCTAAAGAAAAAAGATGATACTGACAAACCTAGCAGGGGGCTAGAACAATTTGTTTAGTGGGGGTGCTGAGAGCCATTGAACCAATCTGTGACCCCTTCATATAATGGAAACCACTTCAAGCCAGGGATGCAGCAGCACCCCCACCACCTATTAAACCTAGTGGACTAAATTAATCCCTAGTGCAACTCCAGTATGGTCAGTTATTTTAAACCAGGCATTAATTGGGCACAATGGCTACACCATATACATATGTGTTGGTGTCATTAGGCATCACCCTAGGTAACTCGGGGGGTTGGAAGACTCAAGAGTCGATGAAGCTCTCCCCCCGCTCTAGGCCTAAGTGAATCAAAGCCCCTGCATGTTAAACTTTACTAACGTCACAGGCCAGCAGCTGGGAAGCAGTAGTGATAAGGGAAACCTATATGCTTCTAGCTAAAGGACAAGATTACTTGCAGAAAGAAACAGCGAGAACAAGCTGCACAGCCAAGGTCGTGTAATGTACCCAGGGGGAGAAAGGGGAAGAGGTGGGAATGGAGGAGGGGGGGTGAGAAAGGGCAGGGGAAGAAGGGAAAGGGTTAGCTGCAAAATGTATAAAAGGTAAAGGCCGCTTATGTTGGTGTGCTTGATTTGAGATGTGCCTGTCTCCTTGCACCACTTTGAGATGTCAAATAAACTTTGATTACTTCTCCACCCTGGTGTGTTCATTGGCGCGAAGCACACCGGGCAACAGACCCCGCTGTTGCTGTCCTCGGGCACTCTGTGCCAGCAACATATGGATGCTTCAGCAATTCACCAATATCTTCATACATGTATCCATGGGCAGCTGGTGACCTGGCCGTTGGGGGAGGCTAGCTCCCGGCTCCACCCCTTGTGCCCATCTGTCCCCCCTTCTGCCCTCCCCTACAGGAACCCAGAGCACCCCCATCATGGCACCCAGTGCTAGGCGGCCAAAGGTGAGGCCCCAATCCCTGTGCTCTGGGCAGTGCAGCCAGCCCCGGTGCTCCGGATGGCAGCACTCCCGGCATCCAGTGCTCCGGGCGGTCAGGTGGCATGGCCAGCCCCAATGTGCCAGGCAGCAGCGCTCCCAGCCTCTGGTGCTTCGGGTGGTCGGGCGGCACGGCCAGCCCCGGTGCACCAGGTGGTAGTGCTCCCGGCCCTGGTGCTCTGGGTAGCAGTACTCCCAGCAGCATGGCCCTGGCCCCAGCACCAGCTGCCCTGTCTCCCTAGAGGAGGCAGGCCAGCCAGCCAGCCCCAGAAAGCCTGGGCCAGCCAAGGCAGAGCAGCGAGTGCTCTGGGAACCACAGGAGGGGGCCTGAGCTGGGGGGTGGAGTGAGGGCAGGGCCACGCTAGGCTGTTTGGGAAGGCACAGCCTACTTTTGCCTATGATACCCGCCGCCCATGCGTGTATCCATATCTACACCTGACTTATTACTCCTTTGGACTAACTGTAGTGGTTGCTACTTATGAACCCCCACCTCCAACCCCCCCCACACACACTTTTGCTCTCTGATTTATATGCAGTTTTTGGATTTTCACATAACATTGTTGAAGGTGAGAGAACCCTCAGAAATCTACCTTTCAAGACCTTTTTTCTATAGAATTTCACATTTCATTGGCTTAGGGCGCTGGAATCCTGGCAATCCTAAATGGCACCCGAACCAAAAGTCCAGTTATCATGGGGCGAGATGAGGCACCAGATCATTAACCAGAACCAGCCCCTGCTCAGCTGGGGCTGCCTCATAGCTGCAGGCAGCCTCCTTGAGACAATCCAGTGAGCAAGGAGGGGTAGGGTAGGGTAACCATATTTTCCCAAATGGAAAATGGGACAGCATAAGGGCCAACCTGAAGTCCTCTGCCTCCTGCCCAGCCCGAGCCCCCCCCTACCATCCGTGGGGCAGGCCCAAGGCCCTCCTGCTGCCTGCCTGCCCGCGGGGCTGGCCTGAGCCCCCCTGCTGCCTACCCACGTGCGGTGCCAGCCCAAGGCACTCTCACAAACCCTCCCTCCCGCGCAGGGCTGGCTTTGCCCGTCGCCCCAGCATGTTCCTCCATGCCTCGCTAGGGGTCATACCCCACTTTTTTGCCAAAACTATGCATTTGTCCAGTTTGCTCTTGCCAACTGATGATTAGTTGGCAAGAGCAAAATAGGACAAATGCCCACTTTTGCCAAAAAATTTGGGACGGCCGGGACAGGGTTTAAAAAAGGGACCGTCCCAGCCAAAACGGGACATACAGTCACCATAGGGTAGGTGGAGAGGACCCAGCGATGGAGACAGGGCCTTGGGAGGAAGAGGCGGAGAAGGAGGCGGGGCCTGGAGGGAAGAGGTGGAGCAGGGATGAGGCCTTGTGGGGGAAGAGGTGGGGCCCTGGGGGTTCAATTACCAGCAATTAGAAAGGTGGGCCTTAGCCATCATCCTCGCCCCAATGTGGGGGTGGAGTGATATGGGCTGTGGGCTGCTTTTGGGGACTCTGGCACCCCCGTAGTGCAGGTGGAGGATCCGGGACTCCCCACAATGGCCCGGGTTCCCTGGGGGGCTCCTACCACTGCCCGGCTCTGACTTTTGGCTTGGCCAAGGCCTCAGAGGGAGAGGAGGAGCAGAGGACGGGCCCTCCCCACTTCTACTGAGGTTCCAGCACCTTAATTGCTGTTCCATCACTACCCCTTTTGTACATCAGAATTGAGAATTAGGTCAGATTATGTATTCTGGAATAAATATAACTCAGGTCACAGCAACTGTAATAGCAAAGTGCTATCATATAAGGGCAATATATCTAGGACTCTTTTTAAATTCATCTTTCTGCTAGGTGAAGCCTCGCATTAGTTTATCAAAGAGTCCCTTACTCCTGGGGCAATTCTGCACCAAAAAATTAAAAATTCTGCACAAAATATTTTAAAATTCTGCACTATTCTGCATATTTTATTTGTCAAAATAATGCAATATAATTACTCTGGTTAAATAAATTACCAAAATAATTGAAAACTAATGTATCTAGGTTTGACCCTTAATTTCTAGTTATTAGTCAACAAATATATTCAGGCACAATTTATATTGGCTACTAACCATCTCCAGAAAGGTCAGTAGCAAACAGTTCATGGAGCACCTTTTCATAGGAATTTTTTTCAGTCCAAAATTTAGACCAGTTCTAATCACTAAAGCACCATAAGCATTTATAAGGCCATACTGTCCTTTATGCCACTCTGGCAACGTAAAGGAGCCTTAAAACTTTTATTCCTGTTCTATACTCCTGGGGGAACTCACAAAGACAATGGGAACAATTCACTAAGCAGGCAGGCTCTGAGGGGAACAGAGCTTGCCCCAGGCTTACCTCCTCAGAAACACCCCAAAGGCCTTCCCCTCCATGCAAAGTGTGCTGCAATAGCAAGCAAGAGGAACAGAATGTATCTCTTTCTCTCTCATACATAACTACCCTGCCCCCCTGCCCCAGTGATGTTTTACATCTCTATCAGCTGCTCCGGGTGCCCAAACAAACTGCTCTTGTGCCTTTTCCTTTGCTTCCCCATCAGAAGTCATTTTTCTGCGGGAAAGCAAAGAAATCCACAGAGTACATGAATTCTGCGCATGCGCAGTGATGCAAAATTCCCTCAGGAGTAGTCCCTGCTAAAGCCCTCTGCCAAATTGGTGGGATGCATCACCTGCAAATGTTACTGATTGCTTTCTGCCTCACTTTGATATACAAATGTGCATATAACACAAGAGATTAGTTCAGCTGTTGAACTCATAGCTGATTAAATGTTTGGTATTGATGCATGTGTAGGTGACTAATAGTTCATGATTTTATTGTGCCGAGCATTTACAGTAAATCAAGGTCATATCAAAGAGATTACATAATTGTGTTTTGATTACAGACTCGTAGACTTTAAGATTAGAAGGGAGCTAGTCTGACCTCCTACATATTGCAGGCCACAGAACCTCACCCATCCACTCCTGAAATAGACCCCTAACCTCTGGCTGAGTTACTGAAGTCCTCAAATCTTATATTTAAAGACTTCAAGTTAGAGAGAATAAAAAAAAAACCCAACACCACACATTTCCCCTTTAAGACACATCTGTCAGTAGGGCCGGTGCAAGGAAGTTTCACGCCCTAGGCGAAACTTCCACCTTGTGCCCCCCCCCCTCAGCCCTGTGGCAGCTCCTCACCCTCCCCCACCCCCCGTGGCAGCTCCCCACCGCAGCTCACCTCTGCTCCACCTCCTCCCCGAGCACGCCGCCCCCGCTCTAATTCTCCTCCCCTCCCAGGTTTGCGGCGCCAAACAGATGATTGGCGTTGCAAGCCTGGGAGGCGGGAGGAGTGGAGCGGCCGCTGCACTGGGAGAGGGAGTCTGAGCCACACGTGTCAGCGCACCACCGGCAGCCCAGCCCAGGAACGCTGTAAAATAAAAAAATAAAAAATGGGGGCACCGTTTTTTGGCGCCCCCAAATCTTGGCGCCCTAGGTAACCGCCTAGTTTGCCTTAATGGTAGCACCAGCCCTGTCTGTCAGCCACATCATGATAAGTTCAGTAGATGGAATGGAGCAGCAGTTTTACTGTGAAGTCTATTTATAAATGCTTCTATAGGCAGCAAAATAATTTTGCCCTTACCCTACCTTCATGTCATACCATATCAGGAAAAGCTCTTCTTATGTGGGGGCTGGAAGGAAAGCATGTGTGTAGAATATGCTCCTAAGGAAATATAAATCTATATATATATGAAGAACAATGAGTCAATATCACATCAAAGATCTTGTTCAGACTCCAACTGTCTATTTAGGGAAGGCTCACTTTTTTATTTTAATACCAAAACGGATAATATTTTCATTCTATCCTCCCAAAACTATCCATCCACTTGTATTTCAGTTTTGGGGGGCAGGAGGTAAACCTCTTCTGTTTTCCCTTCAAATGCTGGAAACCATGCTTTTGCATATTAACCTTCATCTATTTCATTTAATGGGGAATCTGTGTGCCTGGAAATAGGGTTAACAACTGTTTTTGTAGATCTGGCTTTCCAGTAGTGATCAATGTGAGAAGCAGACACACAAATGTTACTCTTCCTGGGGCTGTTTGTTTGGGGGAAGAAAGAGAGGGAGCTTACACCTGGTTTCAAGCAACCTACTTGGACAGCTAACAGGCTGTGGAGACAGTGGGCTCCTAAGTTTCCTTGCCTGGCAGAGAAGGTTGCTAAGATGTGTTGTATGTGAGGGTGATGAAGAGGAAATAGCAGCTCCTAGGATTCCTAGAAGTGTTGGGAAAGAAAAATATGCAGCCCCCATTAATTTGTGAATAATATTACATCAATTTTTATTTCAGCTGCATCTCAGATTTCATTAGCCTTATCACAGTAGTGTCTATAAAAATTTTCCCCATTATATAATATATTCAGTAAGACACACTGATGCTTAGACTCTCAGTTAAATACACTAGCCTTCGGTTTCATATTGCTTAGCCACCAAAATAACTATTGTGCCAAAAAAGATTTGGAAAGCTAATCTTAGATCTGAATTGTCATTATCTAAGAGCACAGTGACACAAACAGGGATCATAGATCCACTATATAGCTCTCTCATCTTTCATGCACACACGCACACACACGGTGACTCACAACACAAATTCTGGAGCTACTTGCTCATTTCTCCAACACTTTGTGGCATTAGAAATATTGAATGCAGGCTCAAGAATCTCACATTTCGGTACTCAAACACCACACTGATAGGTACGTTATAAATACCATAGAGAGAAACTTTAGAATCTCATACTAAAAATATCATTACAGACAAAAGAACAGAGACAATGCCAATAGTTATTTGAAAGTACATTACTTTAAGTTTAACTGCACATCTGATGTCACTTGAGTCAGTTCATATCAAAAGCCAATTTGGTTGATAAAATAATTTTGGGGGGATAACTTGAACGAGAGTAACAGAGTTTGAAAAGATTTCATTAGAATCTTGACAAGTAAACCTGGTTTCTGGATTACTGGAAGTCACTGGCTAAGAAATGAAAGCTCTCACTGGTGGAAATGGAAGCTCTCTTCTGCTTTAATATAAAGTACACTTTTGTCAGACTGTGAACGTTCTTAAAAAGGGACCATTTTCACAAAAAGGGCATGTAATCTAACTCCCGGTATTACCAGGCTTGTACATTAAAATCATTAATTGGCCCTGCAGGAGCTTAGATGCTGGCACCGTAAATTAGGCTGCCCACTCCCTCCAGGCATAAGCTTGGATGGGTCACCGAAGGAATACTCCAGGGCAAATGAAAAGGCTGGAAATACAATTACAGTATTAGGACTCCCTCATGTCATATCTTTCAAAGTGGCTACATACATCTCACTCTTACCCAGAAGTAAAGGAGCAGAATGGCAGCCAAGTGTGGTTAGGAAGAAGAAAATACAGATAAAAGCAGCTGTTATGACACTCAGATTTAACTTAGGGTTCCACCCTGTGCTTTGTTCCTTGGGTAAATGGGACTGCAAATACTATTATGGGAGTACATGTCACACAGCTAGCAAGTGCCTTTAGTTATTAAACTGTGACATAGGAATTACCATACTTGATTGGACCAGATTTCCTTCTAGTCTGGTATCCTTTTGAAAGTGGCCAGTACCAGATACTTCAGAGGAAGTTATAATAACCCCATGGTAGGCAAATGTGGGGTAGTCTGCCTGCTTCCCCCCACCCCACCTTTAGGTTTTTGCCAGATCTCTATATTAGAGATCAGCTTAAACCCTGAAGCATGAGGTTAAATAATTCACTTTGAATGTGACTGCTTTTATTGTCACTTTGTTCTTGTGTTATAAGACTGAGAACAGAAGCTTCTGTTCTCATCTTCTCTATTCCAGTCATCATTTTATATACTTTTATCAAGTCCCTTCTTATTCATCCGCTTTCTAAGGTAAACAATCCTGGTGTTTTTAATGTCACTTCCTATGAGAGTTTTTCCAGGCTCCTAATCAATCTAATTTCTCTTCTTTGAGCTCCCTCTACTTCTACAATATCCTTTTTCGGAGGGTGACCAGTACTGCATATGCTATTCCAGATGAGGCACATCATTTATATGATAGCATTATGATTTTTCAGTACTGTTTTCTATCCCTTTCCTTATGCAGCTGAACATCTTTTTTGACTGCAGCTGTACATTAGGCTGTCTACAGTGATGCCAAGCTTCCTTTTCTCAGTTGATAGTTAATTTAGACCCTTGCTATGTGTATGAGTTAGTTCCCCCCTCCAATGTGCTTTATTTGTATTTATCAACACCGAACTTCACTTACCAGTGTGTTGCCCATACACCTAGCTTGGTTAGGTTTCTCTGAAGTTCCTCATAGACCTCTCTGGTCCTAACAAATAACCTTGTGTCATCTGCAGATTTTGGTACCTCATTACTTGCCCCTCTTCCAGATCCTTATCAACAATACGTAGTATGTAATCTTGAGGTACCTTGGTTTTAACTTTTAGCCATGATGAAAACTGACCCACTCTTGCCTGTTAATTTTGTTTTCATTCAGAGGGCGTCTTTCCATGGAGATCAAGCAAGCCCACGGTAGCTTAACAGCTATACCAGCCCTCACCCTAACTTACTTATATTGCTGCAGGCAAACAGGGCAAGTCATTCATAGGGCAATTCCCCAGTATTACAGGATGGCTTTTACTGGACCATTATATGTTACAGTGCAGCTTTCAAGCCAAACCATAACCTCACCATCTTTGGGTGCTGGCAATGAATATAAAAGCCTTAACAATTTACTGTAATTTGTTTACATTGATACAATACAGAGATTTACATTATATGATGGGATTCAAAAGCTGCCAAGAGCAATCTGTCTATAGTAGAACCAAAGCAAATAGGTAAATAAAAGAGGAATGTGATAAATCCAGATAGATAGAATATACATTTATTTATACCACACAGAGGCAGGAAAAATCAAACTCCATTAATATCCACAATCTACATCCCAAACCATGATATAAAGTGAACTGTATTCTGAGCTTGTGATTGTCAGTAAGTTCCACCCATACTAATTATATTGTTTCCATAGTAACTAATGTATTTTGAAGTGGGAAAATAGGAAATGAAGATGGGGGAAGGACAAAAATATAAAGTGTAAAATAGAATACACGAGGGCTTACTGTGCTATTCAGGCTTTATTGCCAGAAGCCATAATACAGTCTACCCAAACTTGCAACACTACCACACCATCATCAATTCTACATATACGGTGCCTCCCTCTTCTGTCTTTCAAATTTGTTCCCATCGTTTTAATTAAATGATGGATAATCTTGGTGCATAATCACAGCTAGCTTGCCCAGTTCACGGCAGTATTTATGATTTGCTTCTGTGAGATGTTGAGTACTGATTTTCCACTGGTTTCAGAGAAGAGTTGAAAATGCTCAGCACTTCTCAGCAGGATGCTGAGACAAACCTGTTCTCTCCTCTTTAGCATTAGTTCTATCATTTTAATTAGAAGCTCGTGCTAGTTTGAAATATCCATATGTTAAAGAGAAAAAAAAAAAAAAAGATTATGTTAGTAAGTGTAACAGACCCAACTCAACCCAGGTTGAATGGAGTTAAGCTAGCAATGAATTTGGCCCAACTACCACCCATGTACATCAATATGCCAATTTTATATCTACAGCTGTATCAACAATGAAACTATATTTCCATACATATTCTAACATATTGAATATTAAAACCTTATATTACCAGACAAAATCATATGGGCCAAGACAGTGTCATATGATCCTAAATATTTTCCATTATTTCACTGCTACCCAATCAAAACTGATCATCAGTTACTGACAGTGTCACATACCTCTGATAGCTTAGAGAGGGAGTCTGACACTACAGTCCATCCAAGCACACTCTAGCCTGCATTACAGACATTTAAACTTTGTCTATTATTTAGGGCACTTGTCCTTGCTTTTCTGCTGTTTAGTATCTTGTCAACTACACTGTAAGAAAACTAGGAGAGTAGGAAGAAGAAAAGAAGCTGGAAAATCTTTTCCCTCTCAAAAAACAGCTAGAGTGATCCACTAAATGAAAACAATCTTAAGTAAAGACCAAGAAAAGTGAGAGATTAAGGACAGCTCTATCCAAATGAGCACCAGATGGTTTAAAAATTATTTTTCTTTAAGTGAAATGGGATGGCATGATAAGTATGAAGGCTAAAAATATTTTAAAAGAATCTGAGAGCTAACTGAAGGTTGACATCCAATTACATGGATTCAGCCCTGCCAGTTATCAAACTTTTGATCTGTATCCCAGCCTTCTAACAGGCACAGCAATTGATTGCAGACCGCGTAAATCCTTTAATGCCATAGGAAACGCTCACCTTCCTCAAGAAAGGTTAACATGCATAATATCATGGTATACCCTGACATTCAAGTGAAATCTACTACCAGCACACACAGCATATTCAGTAACCATTTCAAAGGTAATCAAGAGAGTAAGCAAGAAAGGCACTTCAACAGCCAAATGTTGGTGTACAACTTTTTATTAAAAAGTTCCTCTTTTTACATAGAAAACACATCTACCAGAGGACATGAAAATAAATGGGGTTTTATAAGGAAGTTGCAAAATGCATTAATGTGAAATTCAGTCAGAAGCTAACATCCAAAATGGGGAGAAGGCTGAAAAAACCCCTCCCGGTGCAGCTCAAGTCTTTCCATTGGCAGCTTTTTAATAGGTTTCTGCTGAGAGAAGAAGCTGTTGCAAGGGGTTTTAAATCCTGCAGTGTCACAATCCTAAATGTTCAAATACAGTTAAGGCGGGAGCAGGAGTCACTTGCAAATTCTTCTCCAGACGTTGAATCATCTAGATATGGAATTGTCCATCCCTTCACTGGAGTCTCATCCGTTTCTCTGGGGGCCCTTTAGTGCCAGCACTCTGTTGGGCATTCTTTACAGTCTCCTTCTCCTCTGGCTTTATAGCTTCAGGGGCTGGTTCTGGCTCCTTCTTGATCTGATCCACTTAATAAAAAACAACCATCAAAATAAATTACAACTCAGCTTTGAGAGTTTTACATTTTTTTTCAAATTCTTTTCAGGTTGTTTTGAAAAGATAATGGACTTTAAAAGAATAGAAGCCAGTCAATACTTGTGCAGGAGACATTCAGGGCTGCCATGGTACAGGGACTGGGAGGGGAAAGCAGCTGGCAGTTCCCCTATTCTGACATTGCTGAACACCAGCAAAACCCCCTCAGGCAGTCCTCGATGTGCCGTAGCTTGCAGCTCTACTGCAATGGCCCTGGTGCAAAATCACCAGGATGCAGAATCAACCTGGCCATTGGTCTCCCCAAGAGCATCTCCTGTTTTATGGCCTCTTGGCTCAGCAGCTCCCTTAGAGGGGTGGAGCCTCTTGCACAGGGGATAGTCTCCAGAGGGTAAGGGATGGGATGGAACATCTTACAGCCTAAGCACAGAGGTGAAGTTCCATCTGGCACCTTGCAAAATCAGGCCCATATTGAGCCTGATTTTGCTCTCATATTAGTCAATGACAAAACTCCCAACAATTTCAGCAGCAGGAGTGAGCCCATTAGTTAGTTCAGCCTCACAACTGAACCTATATCACACCTGAATTTGGGGTCCTTTTTAAAATCTTGTGATAATGTGAGATCTCTTACCTGCGATGGGCTTTTCTCCAGGCTTTTGCTATCAAAAAAGAAGAAAAGAAAGTCAGATGAACTGGAACTTTGTTATTATTATCCTTCCTAGCAGTGACTAAAATATCATCTTTCGCTGTAGAATACTTCTAGTAAGAGGGGTTCTGAGGGATATCAACAAGGGTAGGCCTCACGTGAATGGGAAAATTATGGGGATGTCAAACAAGAGAAGAGTGACAAGCAAGTCTTCCAGAAGCACTAATTAAATTCTAATCTGTATGTAAAATGAATAGCACACAAAAATTAAATGTTTTATTCTCCAGTCATGCAAAGAACTTTATCTCCTCCCAGTCACTAATGCCTGTTTTCCTTGGCTGTAAAATATGGCTCAAAAGGTCTGCAAATCCAGCAGTGCAAAAGATAATCTAATTTTGTAAAGAATAGGAAATTAATTAAGACCATTTGACTCTAGAGCTACCCTTTGGGCCCAGGCAGTTAGCTAATATTTGGGACTTTGCAGGGTAGTTTTCACTAGGATGATAAGTCAGTGATACAAGTCAGATATGCTTTTGGTGTAATCTTATTTATTTACAAAAAATATACACGAAGTCCTGTTTCCATGAACACAATAGAAATAAACAGCAGGCAGTTTCCTTGCTCAGAAATCCCCAAAGTCTGCCACGCCAGCAACCTCTCCCCTTGTGCTTCCTCTCACTACTCCTTATGCTGATTTTTCTCCTCCAAAACACACGCCCCCTGCAAAACAATGCCCCAGCCTCTGCGTTTGCAATCAGTGAAACCACTCAGTTCACATGGCTTAGCTCTGACCTGCCATGCAACATATTGCTCTGGGCACTCTCCACCATGGCCTGATTGCTCTTTCTGTTGAACCTGAAACAGTGTGTAGCATACCCATTGGCTTTAACATGGTCTGTGATTGTCTTGGACCCTCGATTCACTTGATGGCAGCCATTAGCACCTTTCAGTGTAACAATGGTTCAATATGTACTTTTTTTTTTTAAGGTGTCTTGCTGCTGTTCAAACAAGAATTGGATTTCGGTACCTGGATACCAAAGTCCATAGGACATCGCACATGAATTATGCTCTCTCTCTACTCAAGCCTTCACTATGACTGTAATAAATTTTTTCTGTAATTTGCCTGCAGTCTTGCCGCTCTTTGCAGTGATCTGATCAGATGAACCAGTAAAGCAATGGGCAGGGTCAATATTCTTCATTTCTTGACGTAAAATGTTGCACAGCATTGTTGCAACTGAGTTGCATCCCACTCCAGAAGTGGCTATACTTCAGTTGTGGTTGAAGTGATCCCTGTGTATCCTATTACCTGCCTCATACGTATGGTGTTAAAACAACGAGGAGTCCTTGTGGCACCTTAGACACTTAGGAGTTTATTTGGGCTTATGCCCAAATAAATTTGTTAGTCTCTAAGGTGCCACAAGGACTCCTTGTTGTTTTTGCTGATACAGACTAACACGGCTACCACTCTGAAATCTGTCACGTATGGTGTAGTGAATTTTTGTAAAATACTTAGACCTTTGGATGACAGATGCCATGAAGGTATTATTCTATTTAAATAGTTAAGAATTTAAAATGCAGTTCCCTACCAATGATGTCCTTTTCCACTGAGCAAACACTGATTTTTCTCCAATGGTGTCGGAAGGTATTTGAATTTGGAAGTAGATTAGAATCTGGTCTGACCTAGTGCTTGCCTTACTCAAAGTATTCCAGAATGTTTTATAATAATTAGTTAGAAACTAGCCTTTGCAGAGACTGTAGGCAAAATAGCCGAGTGCATAATGGCAACAGCTCACCCACAGCCTTGGACATTTAAATATATTTTATTGAGTCAGGAAAGTCAATTTGCGCTGTGCATTTCCTTACTAATTTGTGCCTCAATATTATTATTTCAGAAGAGCTTTGGGAATACAATTCGGAATCTTCTGTTGCAGGGACAACAACTGAAGCACAACAGTGCTAAATATTGACCCTGGGAGGCATCATGTGTAGTAGTTAGAACAACAGACTGGGAGACACAACATTTATCTTCCATCCCTGACTGTCTCTGGCTTGCTGTTTGACATTGGACAAGTTATTTGACTTTTCTGACATTGGTTTATCCTTTGGTGTAGGGGATACTTATCGACTTTTTGCAAGAGACCGTGCACTTACAGAATGCCTTTATCTGTTGATGTCAAAGGATTTTATTTTTAGGTCTTACAGAAACACTATCTTTTTTGTAATTTCTTGGTGACTGAGTGCTGGGCTTAAGAAGGGGAATAAACAGGCATGTAGAATCCAAAGGATGATTCCCCACCTAACTATTTTAACAATAGGTCAAATTTTGGGCCTGAACTGTTGTATTTAATAGTGTGTCCTTATATCTCTATGGATCAGTGGTTCTCAACCTATTCATCATAGTGGGCCACATATGCGGTCCACATTGTGTTATATGGGCCACAGGTTGAGAACCACAGCGTGTCCCCCCCTAAAATTTCTCACATTACCCTATGCACAGCACCCCCTGCCCAGAGACCCTCCAGAGAGCGGGGCCAGGAGCGGAGCCCTGGGCCTGGCAGCCAGACCCCAGACCCTGCCATGTGGGGCTGGGCAGACGGCATCCCTGGACCCGGCACCCACCATATGGGGCCAGGCAGCCAGTAGCTGGGATCTGGACCCCGCTGCATGGGGCTGAGCAGCCAGCAGCGGGACCCCGGGACCCACCACCCGGGGCCGGGCAGCCAGGACCCCCAGCACAGGGTCAGGAACAGAGCCCCACCTAAACCTTGGAGGCCCCTGTAAGCCCCTAGTTTCCAGCATGCCCCACCACCTCACTGCCCAGAGCCCCACCCCCCAAACCTGCCAAAGGATCCACTCTACTGCCCTCTGCCCTCCTGCGGCACTCACCAGCCCTCTGCTGGCAGGAGCGCTCCAGCAGGCTGCCAGATGCTGTCTCCCCTTGAGCCAGCCTCACCCCCTGCCAGACCAGAGCGGCAAATTTTGAATATTTTTTAGCACACAGCTGGGCCACATGCAGCTTGCGGGTTGAGAACTGCTGCTATAGGGCATTTCATCACAAAAGATCCCAGAGTTCCTTACAGGAATGCCTTCACCAACAGATGAAATGCAGCCACTTCTGAAGTGGAAGGTGGCAATGACAGCTTAGGATAGGAAGAGAAGAAGAATCCACTACAAATATGTGGGGCATGTATTTATTCACAATGGAATTTGGTCAGCCTGGTGGAGCTAACAATGTGTACCTTCCAAAAAAAGTGTCTGACTAGAAGGATACCTACTTTACATTTAATCCAAGCAAGGGTAGTTTCCTCCACCAGTGCAGAGCTTCCATCGCACTGCTGAGATACTGGTTCAATACTAACTCAGAGGGAAGAATGCCAACTATTGAATCACCAGCTTTCATGAAATGTTTACCATGTCCCTTTAAATCAACAATTGCATACACAATGCCAGCTCCACAGAAGTTCTACTTGTGAAGGAGAGTAATTTTTTTCCCCCAACAGGCAAATAAATTGCATTTGTTAGTTTGTTCTTTCCCCATCAGACATCTTGGTAAAGAGTGGGTGAGTAGATTTTTATCTTGGTATAACAGGGGGAGCTGGCCCTGGAAGGAGACTGGGGCTCACTGCTCGTGCCAGGCTAAATTCACCTTCCCGAATGAATGGAATGAGTCGGTTCATGACTGGAGCATGCTGGGAGATAATAGGGATAGCCTGAGTTCAATGAGCTTACTGAGTTAAGGGAGAAACAAAGGAGCAGGGAGGTTGTGTGAGCTGCTATTACACAGAAATACTCTCCTTACAACCCAGGGAGAGAGTCAGGGAGAGCAAGAGAACCCTGCAGGGAAGCTCCTGCAGGTGATCCAAGAAGTCCTCCATAGCAGTGAGAGAAAAAGGCCAGACTGGAGCTACCTGCAGTGAGGGGAAGGAGCAACACTCTTGATAGGGGCATAATGGACTGCTGAGCCCAAGGGGGCATAATGAACTAGTGAGCCTCTAGAAGAAGGCTGAGAATTTCTGGTCCAGCAGTTTTATGTTCCAACAAACCGGTCCCCAGAAGGTGACAGTAAATACAGAACATCAGTTGTATCAGTTTTGTTTGGCTGTGGTAATGGGAAAACTGAGGCAGCAGCAGGGTCTGACACCTGATGAGATAAACCCTGATCCACTTGGGTTAGTAAATTTTCATGGCAATTTTGCAAGGCTACAGTGCACACTTCTGGGTAACTCCTTCACCTATGCTAGGGAATCCTCCTCTACATTCTGCATGAAGAGTACCTGTTGTTTTCAAAGTTCCTATTCCAACCAATGCTACCGTTCCACCAAGTACAGTGAAGTCCCACAAGCTGTCCACCTGAGGAGCCCTGATGTGTATGCTGAAGTAACACTGCAGACACAAATGACTATTACCTGAACAAATCTGGGTGGAAATTTTTGTCTCAGGTCTAGAAGCAAAGCATCCACCCGCTGTCTCTGGAAAATAGAGCTTGGTTCTTCCTTCTTCTTGGCTTTTGGTTTGGCTTTATCTGCAAATCATATACAGAGGCTGAAATGCAACATCACATCAAATGATGGAAGTTCTAGTTCTCTTTTATCTGTTCTTTGCTCCTGGAGAGGGTTGTTCTTTCTGGTTTGGCCCCACCGCGGATCAGGGGGGTAGAGGCGCCCCTGCCACAACCGAGCTTGGCCCCACCGCGGACGAGAGAGAGGTGCCCCTGCCCCAATCCAGCCCAGCCCTGGACCTGCCACGGATGGGGGAGAAGTGCCTATCCTGCAGTTGCAGCTCCAGCCCTGCCGCAGTGGGGAGAGGCACCTCTTCCCCCCTCCCCCAAGCCCAGGTGCTGCTGCGGAGAGATAGAACTGGGGGGAATTCCTCTCTCCCTGCTATAGCCTTGGGGCAGCCTGCACCCCAAACCCCTCATCCGTGGCCCAACCCCAGAGCCCGGACCCCCAGCCAGAGCCCTCAACCCTCCCCCCACCCCAACCCTGAGTCCCTCATCACTGGCTCCACCCCAGAGCCCGCACCCCCAGCCAGAATCACACATCACCTCCATATTGGTACACATAACGAAATTCATTCCACACATGCGTAGGAAAAAATAGAAGGAACACTTGTTATAGGAGTTATGGATGCTAAAGTAAACCTTAGGTAAAAATTTAAGTATTAAGTCCAAAGAAAAGGAGAGTTGCTTAATGCACTGAGGGCCCAGGCATCATACCTCGTTCCTCCTGGTCTTTGAAATGCCACCAGTAGCCTTTGGAAGGGTGATATCGGCAGTATGACATGGCTTCATCAAAAGCAGATTGAATTCCATGCACTGCAGTGAGCTTTCAGAAGAAGTCAACATAAGAAAATGTACAGGAATTTAACAGAGTAATATATAATACAAACAAACAGCCAATTCTATGCCTGGATAGTGTTACATAAATAGTGACTGATAGAGTGTAACATACAATATTTTTTGCATGTTGGTAGAAAGCTAACCAAGTTTGTGAACTACTATGGAATGTAGTTTTACCATTAAAGTAGCTTTTCCCTCCATCAGCCAATTATTTTACAGTTGCTATTTGAAATAACATTTAGATTTTGTTTATAAGAGAGACTTTTACAAAGCCTAGTATGAACAGAAATATGTTTGTGATTTTTGTATTCTTTGAGAACAGTTTGCAAAAATATTTCTATCCAACACAAATATTGCAGCTTATACTAGGGCATGAAAAGCAGAAAGTGAAAATGACCATTTTAGTATCCAAGATAATAAAAGTGCCAACAGCACCAATAGTGAAATGTAAATTCCATTTTAACCTCTTTCAGTTAAATTAGCAACTTAAATTAAAAGATTTCTTAGTAATTTTAAGCCTGACATTGTCCCTCTGAATTATTTTAAAATTTAATCTCTCTCTCCTTTTTCAATCATTAAGATTCTTCCATCCCTAACAGCCTGTCAGAGCTATTAAGGCACACTACACTCTTCTGGGAACATTTCACTTTCATTGCAAATGTAGAGTACTCGGTATACAGTGCATTTTTGACTAGTAATAAACTATTACACTAGTGACTAAGAACCAACCAAGAATGGGGTCCCAGTGTGCTAAGTGCTGTACACACACAAAGCAGTAGACAGTCCCTGCCCTGAAAAATTTACATTTTAAAACCGAAAAAACAGATACAGGGTAGGGGAAGGGGTAGAACACACAGGTAGAGCAGAGTGATCAATGCGATGGCAGCAAACAGCATGTTAGTTCCACAATTTGTTTATTTTTTGGTGACGGGAACTGCTAAATGGAAAGAAAAAGTAAGGGAGGAGAGACATTGAAAGAAAGGGAGGGTGAGAAGGACCGGGCAGGAAAGAAGAGGGTTTAACAAATTGTGGTTATAAAAAACTGGATTAGTCATCTTATTTTTTTAAAGCTAATGTTAAAATTATATAATACATAGATCAAGAGTGTCTGTACATCTGGGTATAGTGCTTAAATTATTCAAAAGTACAAAGGTAGGTTTAAAAAGTAATACAATATATATAGTACATAATCAGCAATAACCCAAATAAGATTAATAAATTTAACACACATCTCCTTTTCTTGAATTGGGTTGGGAGAACAATGTAAAGAAAAGCAGGATATGAACTGATAACTGTTTTATATCAACCAAATGCATAGTAGAGACACTTACCACTCTGGAGTTTATGACAGATCCCAAATCAGGTGCCTGATAAATCACTCCAGCAATAATATAGTAATCAGCTAATGGGATGACTGTAAATAAGGAACATTGTATCAGTTTAGTCAATAAGAAGAGCTCTGGGTAAGCAAGGGACAAAGTTGTTTAATTTCAATTGTCACATAGTGGACTTGTTTTTCCACTTGTTTCACCTGGTCAGGACAATTTGAACTTTCAGGCTTTTCCTCCAAGTATAGCAAAGCACTTTACAAAAATTAGTTAAGCCTCACACTACACCTGTGAGGTGGGGAAAATATTAAGCCCATTTTATAAACAAGGAAGCATCAGTTTATATTCCTGTTCCACTGTCAGAAACACAACTAACAGAAAGTTAAACTGTTTTCAGTATCACATGAGAGCACCCAGACTAGCAGTCCTGGACGCAGTTCAAATGTGTTTTGCCATTGAAGGAAACCAAACAATAAGCTATGATATAGGAACCAATCATTCCTAACTTTCACTCTGACCTCCCCAGCATTACTGCTTGAAAATGTCTCACTCTGCAAACACTCACCTTTTTGGACTCAGGCCTTGTACTGTGGGTTTTCCTGGGAAACCCAACTAATATGGTTCTGCAATAAATCTTGCAAAGCCCTGTCCACTACAGCTAAACCAGGTTGGAGGTGATCCCTTCAGGGTTTGAACAGCATTCTTTAATCTGACTGTCGAACAAGGTTTCTTTGTTGTTTTTTTGAAGTTGCGGGGCAGACACAGGGCTTGTCTACACAGGAGGTTTAAACCGGATTAAGTCAAAATAATCCAGTTTGAAAATGCTTGCATACACGAGACAATCTGTTATAACACACTAACTGCATTTACCTCAAACTCTGGTGTCCTCTTGCAAAGTGCACTAACTTTGCTGCAAATAGAGTTAGTTTGGTGTATTGTTTGTGTGCACGTAATGCTGCTGAGCACTGCTTTGGCAGTCCTCCAACAGCTATCCCACACTGCTTTGCAGGCGACCATCATTGATCTGTCTGTTTACATGTGTGCCCTTTCCTGCTCTGGTGTCAAGTTAACCAGATGCCCCCTCCCGCATTTAAAGCTGGCATAGGGCCAAATTTTGCCCATTTCCCTGGATTTGAGAATATTACTATTACCGTGATATTACTCCAGAAGTCCTACAACATGCCTGAAGGAGCTGCTTGGAGCCATGCTGAGACCCTGGATCTCATGGCCATCTGGGGAGAAGCATCGATGCTAAAAGCTCTTATGGCCAGCCACCGGAATAAAGATCTCATTGTGGAAATTGCTAAGCAGATGTCCCAAACAGATCATGACTGGGATGCCAACCAATGCCAGATAAAGAACAAACAGCTCAGGAGGACTTGTATTAACACCAGGGATGCCAGGGAAAGCATCTGGCAGGGGACATATAACCTGTCCTTTTTTTTTTTTTTTTTTTTTTTTTTTTGAGGAGTTGGACAGGATTTTAAACATCTACATAACCACCACACCTAGGAAAGTTGTGAAGTCTGCTGCTCACTCCCCTCCCTCCTGAGAACAACAAGCAAGGCTCATCAGGGGATGAGCATGATGAGGCCAGTGTAGAGATTTCCTGGGAAAGCCAGGATCTTTTCAGGACTCAGGACCCTGAAACCAGCCAGGTAGAAGGTGGGCCTGATTCCTGCCCTGCAGCAACCAACCCCAAGTCCCAGGCAGGAACTCAGGCCAGGACTGAGGAGGCAGATCTTAGGGAGTGAATCGCAATATGTAAGTATCTCTCTTTACAATTGTGCTATACTGCCATGCTACCTTCTGTTCCGGGAGCCCCATGACCAGAGGCATTGTAGGCAGATGTGAGCTAGGAGCCTTTCCAAGACTGAGGCTCCCCACCTGCCCTCCTTTCTCCCCCCATGCTGTCCATTTAGCATCCCCATACACATTTCCAAAATGGTGGCTGCTCCAACTGGGCAACCAGTCTGTCTCATGCTAATGCTCGGCTAGTGGCCATTTTTAGGCCCATGCCATACAGTGCACATGCCCATTTACCTATTTTTGTTTCCCTTTCCCTCACCCAGCAAACACTCCACTCCTCCCAAAAACCCTGTTGGCCAGTTCACAATGGTGGCCAGCAGCATGGCTCAGCCACAGCCTCTACCCTGCCCCCTTCTGTGGCAGAACTGAATAATGAAAACGGTATTTTGTGCAACATTCAGAAGTTTATTGAGATACTGGTTACAGAAAAAGAAATTTGGTTCATATTCTCAGTTTACATGAGGTATACATGGACACTGCTGACCCATAAAGTTACAAAGACCGCAGCTCCTGCTGAGGTAATAAAAGCCCTGTAACATGTTACAGTACAAAAGCTTTACCATAGGGATAGCAAAGCTCCTAATGCCTTTTCACAGGCTCACCCAGGGTGCCTCTATACTACAGCAAAACACCCCACAGCACCAAGTCTCAGAGCTTGGGTCAACTGACTCTAGCTTGCAGGGCTCAACCGGCGGGGCTAAAAATAGCAGTGTAGACGTTTGAGTTCAGGCTGGAGCTTAGGCTCCGGGACCCTCTCCCTTTGCTGGGTTTCAGCACTTGGGCTCCAGCCCAAGCGGGAATGTCTACACAGCTATTTTTAGCCCTGTAGCTTGAGCCCTGCAAACCCAAAACAATTTGACCCAGTCTTTGAGACTTGCTCCCACGGGGTGAGGAAGGGGGGAAGTGAAGGGGGTGTTGCACTGTAAACATACCCATAGATAACGACTGATAATAGTGAATGTTTCAGACAGTCATTGCAGAACCCGGGTTTTCTCTGCACTTTCACCATGTCTACAGGGGAGATAAAGCAAAATCTATGACTGAGAAATTGCTCCACATTTGTCTGGACATTAATGAGGAACAGCTTCATGGTTACCCCCACAGGAGTAGCTCACAACTCCCTTCCATTCCTGCAGCACTTCTGGGGAGGACCATCTTGGTGTATATCTGCATTGCGTATTTTGCTGTTCTGCTCTTTGCCTTTTTGAATAAGGGCATTTTTTGCTTCCTAGTCACTCGCCTCACTGTAAAGTCATCCCAGAGTTAGGCTAGCCTTAAACAGGTTGTAGGGGGAATTACTATCCAGCTCACCCTCAGATGCCTCCCGCTAATCCTTACAACACCATATAGGCACCTCCAGGGCACACCAAAGCTGCAAAGCCACACTGGGAACATAAATTCGCAACACTGTCCCCTCCATCTCAACCCACGCAACATACACCCTCAAAGGCACAACAGCAAAGCCAAACAGCACATCCCGCACAGACAAAAATCCTAATGCACACACCATTTACCATCTCTGAGGTTCTCCCAAGAGTGGGAAGAATCTCAGGGAGGTAAAGTCAAAAATGCATATAAAAATGCTATCTCAGCCTCTCCAGAATATGAACACCATCACTTGACTTTTTTTTAAACACTCTCACAGGCATGGCACCTGCCACTGCCCTTATGAATGGCTGAGCAGCTCCCAAACCTGACGGGGAGGAAACAGAAAACTTGTGATAAATATTTGTTGACATCACTGCAGAGTCTCAAAAAACCCTGAAAATAACGGAGGGATGGAGGCACAATTGGCAGGTGTAGAGGAAACAGATATGGAGCTCTCCAGAGAGATCATGGGAGTTGCAAAGGACATCCTCGTCCCACTTCCTCTGCCGCAGAAGTTCCTGCTGCTGCCACACCACCTGCTCAGTGGTACGGGTGGGCAGAGTCCAAAGGAGACGGCAGTTGCTAGGGGTAGCACAGCCATGGCCAAAGAAAGCATTAAAACAAAAACAAGGAAATGCAAAAGCAACTACTGGAGGCAGTACAAAGCCAAAATGCTCTGCTGTAGCACAAGGTTAGCAGGCACTGCAGTGTTCCAGGACCCAGCTATGTTCCGCAGCCCCTGGACAATACAGGATACTGGGAACACCAGCAACTCCTCCCTGTTGGACTCCCCAGAGTAATGCTTCCATGGGCCATTCCCTTCACAGGGCCAAGGTAGGGTACTGAGAATAGTTGCACTTAGGAGCCCAGATCTTTTGAGCCCTCTAACACCCCTGGTAACATCAAGCCTCACATTCAACTCCAGAAGGGCCACAAACAAGAAGAGGTAGAGGCAAGACATACACTCACTTGTGACTTCAAGCCCCATGTGTTGTGCCCTGCACTGCACCTTGATATTTTGTTTGCCTATTGTTTTAACAAAAGGTTTCTTGTAGTTGTTAGACAATAAATTGTTTCATAATTAAAAAATATTTTCATTATCATTTCAATTAAACCTTTATTTTGGCCTGTTACACACTACATTGCTTAATAACAAAAACACTGAAAAAAATCATCCATAAGAAGTTAACAGTGTATTTAACACAGAAATATATTGATTTATAGAATTCATAAGGTTTTGCAAAGATAACTAGGCAAAAACACAAGGTAAAATGAGTGCCACAACATTGCACCTCCACCAGCCATAAACAACACTGACTTGCTCACAATCCATTCTAGAGGGAGTGGATGGACAATACAGCTGCACAATTTCAGGTTTAGGATTCCAAATGAGAGCAACTGGCATCCCTGACAATATTGCCCAGCTGTTTCCATTTTGTACTGGACACCTGGCTGGCTGCTCAAACCAGTGAGCAAGTTTCTGCCCCTCAGCCTCTCATCCATTGTTAAGGTTTTCTCCATTACTCTCACAAATATTATGCAAAATACAACATGCTGCTAGGTTAGGGGACTTTTTTCCCCAGCTGCTTCCAATCTATTCCCACCACCTTCCTTTCAAACAGCCAAATGCACACTCCATTCCATTCTGAGGCAGTAGTTTAAACAATTCCTTCCTTCTATCCAAGCAGCCTGTGAATCATTTCATTAACCAGGGGAAGCTGAGGATCAGCTGGGTCTCCCATGATAACTAGAACAATGTCTTCACCATTAATGTCCATAGTGATCCTGAGAGCGAACGGTCTTTTCTCCGTTAACATAAACAGAGCTGAGTTCCGAAAGAGCTCGTGAACCCTTCCACACCACTCTGTATTTATGGCCATAAACCTGACAATGTGATCAACCAGCCCTTGGAGCACCATGGAGAAATACTCCTTTCTGTTTAGAAATTCTTATCTGGGGTGGGGGAAGAGAGAGATGTGGCATGCACAAATAATAAGCACATGGGTCCCCATCAATTGCCCCAATACACTCTGGGAACCCTATGCATGCAAAGCCATCGATAATCTCCTAAGCATTACCAAGCTTTATAACCCAGTGCAACAGTACCTAATATGTGGCATCACATACCCACATAACAATGGCCCCAACAGTCAGTCTCCTTACACCTAATTGGCTGGCCACCGACCGGGAGCATTTGGGTTGGCCAGCTTCCAGATAGCAATGGCGACCTGCTTGTCCATGGGTATGGGGTACTGCATGTTGGTACGCTACCGCTCCAAGGTCAGTTCAGCCAAGATCTCCAGAATGGTTGCCTCCCCCCATCCTGATTCTCTCTCGCCACAATTGGTCATCCCGGGTCTTCAGAACAGCCCTTTCCCACCAACCCATGCAGGTTTTCCTGAGCCCAGAAACCACACGGCATGGTGTGAAACTGCCCCAGGAACTAGCATAATTCCTGTATAATCAGTTACTCAGTGCCTTCCTCCACTTCCTCATCCTCCTACCGCTTCATCTACGCTGAAGTTCCTGCTGCTGCTGCCACATCACCTGCTCAGTGGTACAGTGGGAAGAGTCCAAAGGCAAATTCATCCTGCACTGAGTGCTGAAATACAGCCCAAGCAGCCTCTATTTATTCGCAGTGGCTGGCATGAAGCATTGTTGGGCCCACACTGGCTGACAGCAATTTGCAGATGGTGCTAGCCTGCCCAGAAAGTATGGGGTGGAGACAAAGGAAACATGGCATTTGAAAAATGTATTGCTTATGCATCCCACAGTGCCCACTGCAAAAAATCCCAGAATGCACACAGCTGAGCAGTAAAGCAAAGAACCATGAGATACTCTCTGAGAACGCCCAAGCCACTGCTGTGTGTACACAATGATGCACATTGGGAGAGGGCACACTGTCCCATGTGCACACTATTAGTGCAGCTTGACTACCGCATGTTACTTGACGCTCATCAAAAAGCTGCGGGTTAACCCCTATCCACCTTGTGCAGACAAGCCCAGACAGCACAACTACCTTTAAACAATGTTAGCCTTAGCACAGTGTCCTAGTCGCAGTGATGACATGAGAGTCAATCCCTCCCAAGGCCCTGACCCTTGCCCATGTTTGTTCCAGTTCCTCCATCTTTCTCAACACTTATAATTCTTCTGGAACCCCAGGACTCAGCTGGTGCCCTTGTTATATGAACCCTGGTCACTCACCCAAGGTAACAGATCACTGAGGGTTCAGGACAGTTGAGCAGGGCTCAGGCTGTTGCACCGAAGTTCTTAGGGGGCAAAGAATGGGGCAGCAGCTCCTCCTCAGTATCTCTATGCAGATGTCACACTGAGCTGTTTGCTCAGGTGCTAATTTGGAGGAAGCAACAGGAGAGCAACTCACCCTCTGAATTGCTCCATTCCCCCCATTGCTATTCCATCACAGGTGAATGTTTACCCCTTACCCGTAATTGCAACAAAATGGCAGACGAAATTCAATGTTGAAAAATGCAAAGTAATGCACGTTGGAAAACATAATCCCAACAAAATGATGGGATCTAAATTAGCTTTTACCACTCAAGAAAGATCTTGGAGTGATCATGGATAGTCTTCTGAAAATATCTGCTCAGTGTGCAGCAGCAGTCAAAAAAGCTAACAGAATGTTAGGAAGCATTAGGAAAGGGATAGATAATAAGAGAGAAAATATCATAATGCCACTATATAAATTCATGGCATGCCCACATCTTGAATACTACATGCAGTTCTGGTCACTACATCTCAAAAAAGATATTAGAATTGGAAAAGGTACAGAGAAGGGTAACAAAAAAGATGAAGGGTATGGAACAGCTTCCATCTGAGGAGAGATTAAAACTCTGGGACTTTTCATCTTGGAAAAGGGATGACTAAGGGGGGGGCTATGATAGAGTCTATAAAATCATGAATGGTGTGAAGAAAGTGAATAAGGAAGTGTTATTTACTCCTTCATATAACACAAGAACCAGGGGTCACCAAATGAAATTAATAGGCAGCAGGTTTAAAACAAATATAAGGAAGTTCTTCACACAACGCACAGTCAACCTGTGGAACTTGTTGCCAGTGGATGTTACGAAGGCCAAAACTATAACAGTGTTCAAAAAACGAATTATATAAATTCCTGGAGGATAGGTCCATCAATGGCTATTAGCCAAGATGATCAGGGATACAACCCCACGCTCTGTGTAGAATTTCCCTTTTAGATCAGGAGAAAAGACAATTCAGTGGTCCAAGACTCAGGATTGAAATAAACACTTTTCCCTGGCCAGAGGTTTCAATTCTGACAGAGTTAAATAAATGTCATGTAGTTTAAGATGCAAGAATCTTAGAAACTGCAGCTCTGCATAGCTGTTAAAGACCAAATTGCACTTTTCATAAGTGTAGAGGTTTGCCGTGGTATCCTGGGCAGTGCAATGTTACTGTGTATTGGGCAGCTGTTTCCATCCACTCTAGCATTGTGGTCTCTGTTATTCCTGCTTTCTACTCTTGTTGCTGATGAAAGTGCACTCCACCCAGTAGCCTCTGTAGCACTGGGATTAGTGATAAAGCTACATTCTAGCAGGGAGGGAGTTCAATCCCTACTTCCATTATAACAAATTTTGGTTTGTTTTTGATTATCACCGACTGCCCCAGAGCCAGTGCGGAGAGTCTGAATCAGTTTGGGAGATGAGGGTAATCAAATACTCTCAGCTAGTTTGTGAAGTGAGAGATGGTTCTGGGAGGAGGGAGATGATCAATGCACAGAGCTAGTTTAGAGAGGAAGGAGGAACTTTTGGTGGGCTCCTTCTCTGGAGTACCTGCCACAGGCACAATGACAAGGAGGGCAATGCTAGCTCCCATAGCTATTCTCATAGTCCTACTATGATAACAGACGCAGCCAGAGTATCATTTAACCTATGCAATTCCTACAGTCGGATATAACTGAGGTAAATAGCACAAAATGTTTCCTTAAAGAATCAGACCCAGGAGTAAGAATAGCATTTGTAGATTCAGTAACTAGGATAAAATTATAAGGACTCTCTGTTCTCATGCTTCAGGGCACAAACTGACCACCTAACAAGGTCAGGAAGAACTCACCATAGTCAGCTGCATGATTTTTTATTTATTTTTTTGCCAGAGTTCCAGATTTGATGTTTCATTAGTCTGTCCCAGTGCAGCAATGCTTGTGTTTCTAACTAAGCAACTGAGAGAGACAAGGTGGGCAACCAACTTCTGTAGATGAAAGAGAGAAGCTTTTCAGCTACACAGAGTTCTTCTTCAGGTCTGCATGGTGTAGCTAGAAAGGTTGTCTCTTTCACCAACAGAAGTTGGTCCAATAAAAGATATTAACTCATCTACCTTGTCTCACTCGTATCCTGGGACCAACACAGCAACACCACTACAAATAAATTAGCAACTGATATTTCTCCTTAAACAATATTTAGAGTCAAGAGGACATCATCCACCAGATAATAACCATTTTAACAAAGATCAAACTCTGGGCCTAAAATACTTTGACAAGGTACTTTTAAAAAGTGGAAAGTATGAAACTGATGCTTCTGCAATCCCATGAGAGTACTGATTACCTATTCTGAAACTCATAAGCACAGGGGAGGTAGGACTCTCTTCTTTAGCTGATCTGCCTTTAAGATCTTAAAATCTGTGCCAAGCTACCAAGATATGGAGAACATCCAAGGCAGGGAACTAAGCAATGTAACTACGAAATCTTGCACAAACTGAAAAGAGTATTATTAAATCATTCTCTTCTAAACTCCCTACAATGAATGATCAAATTACACTGCTGAAGTCTGAATGTTTATACTGTAAAAGCCATAACTCCACTCCAGATTTTAAAAAGTTGGATATTAAGGAACAAGAGAAGCAGTGAAGTGATACATTGGGCTATGGCACACACCTTTAACACCTAGGTTCAATTTAGATTTTAAATTCAATCTAATCTAAGAAGCAGTCAGGTGCTCTTTTCCAATATGAATATAATACACTAAGGCCACTGCCAGAAACCAAGCAAATTAGGAGCAGCACTAGAAAAGTATGAGTCCATTACAAAAGCCCTTTCTCATTAGAACAAAAATAAAACCTTACATTACTACATTATCATTTATTCTAAAAGATCCAAAAGAGCTTTACAGATTATGTACAGTAAATACAGAACACATTTCACCCTGTTCTGAAATGTGGAAACTTTTAACAGTTCACATGAACACAACAAGTCAATTTAGGATAAGATATGAAGAATACTGAATCCAACTGTATGTAATAGGGAGACAGAATGCAGTTATCCCAACTGGAATTTAGACATGGCACAGTGGTAATATCTCTACTCTCACTTAAAGTGTCATGGAATCTTTACTGACCCCAGATAGTTAGGACTTTGATTTTATGTCTAATCAAATGATGGCATCTACACTACCTCAGCACCCTCTAATATTCCGGAGTGCTATGGTTCACCTACTGAATCACCAGTTTCTTTCCTAGAAGGTCTCCCAGTCATGTATTTACTAGAAGACCCTATTTAACATGTGCATCTGAGAAGCTCACAGTACAAAGTGGTAAGGCTGCAGAATAAAAATGGCATTATGCAAAGAGCAATGTGAATGTTCCCCTTATCCTAATAAGTGGAAATCAGAGATTTCCAAATTGCATGATAATCACTCAGAATGATTAGCATGAAATTTAATTTGCACTAATCAGCCCCAGGCAAGCACAAAATTAGTATTATGTTTAACTAATTAAACTGAAAACCTTATGTAAAGCATATCATAAATATAGGACATATCATGCATACTAACAACTATCAATTGCCCATGGCAAAATTTACTGCAAAAGCAGCACTTTCTCATTGCACTGTTAGTATTTTGCCACAAGAGGGCAATCCCCTGCTATTATCAGAGTGCAGGTCAGCCTTTGGAGGCAGCACTCAAAAATGCCAAGATGCAACACACCCTGAGACCTAATGCCACTATCTAAAAAGCAAAACTAAATTTAAGGCTAAGTAAAACCAGAGCAAAATTGTGTTGTGAACACACAGAGCAAAAACAGAGCAGACAGACAAGCACCAACATTCTCATTAAAAGGAAAAGCTGTGTGAGCTCTTACCTTGTGTCGGAGACTGTCTTTGCTGCTTTCGAATTATGAAGAGGATGGGCTCTTGAGCATGAAGGAGGATATATTCCACTCCAATCATTTGGCTAAAAGACAAGTGACCAGAATAAGTAACTCCATTCATCTGAAAGTTAAAAATATAGGATGTGAAAGCCCACCAAAACAACAATCACAGGGCCCGAAGGTCACCCCTTGATGGGTCACAAGCTCTTGCATTAGGATTTTCCAAGATAAATAGCAAAACCTAGCCTTGTGCTCACAGTGCATTAAAAAATCCTGGAGTCAACCTCTTGGCAGATAGGTAGGTTACTGGCAGAAGAAGAAACAAATGGAAGAAAAATTGAACATATAGTTACAGATGTAGTTTATGTCTGGAAGTGACAGACCAACAGCACTGACCAGAATGTATGCAGATGATGTGAAGGCTCCTCCCCTCCAATACCAGATGCACACAACTTTACCAGTGAGCATTTAGTGTGATCTACATTGTCCCCCATTAGCCTATTCCTAGGTCCCCAAATAGTTCTGTCAATGCAGTTACATGTGCCCCTCTCCTGCCAGGGCCCCAAATCAAAAAAAGCCAATTGCATTGCTGTCATGTTGATAAATGGCCACTTGTAATTAGGACTGCCTACCCATTCATTTCCCCTCGGGCCCAAATTAAAAGTCAGACTTCTCATGCTGAATCTTCCTACGGTGGGGTATCTGTTTTAATAATTGCACCTAATTCAATCTGGCAGGAACCACAGGTTAAATAATAATGTAGACACTCTGATTCACAATTCTGTGACAAAGCTCAAAGTGTCCTGCTACAGTAGATCCCACTCAAGAGACATGAAATTAATCCTCTTCATCTGATTACAAAATTAGGCTGAGCCATTGTCCCCAAACATTGTCACAATTTTTATCCTGGTCTGTAGCTTCTCTGCAAAAAGAAAAAACAAAGCTTTCTAGCTAATTGGCTTTTTTGACATTTCTGTAAACCTGCAATCTCAGGTGTAAATAAATTTGTTAGTTTCTAAGGTGCCACAAGTACTCCTGTTCTTTTTGCGGATACAGACTAACACGGCTGCTACTCTGAAACTTATCAGGTATACCCAAAATCCTACCTACAGTGCTTCACAGGAAGCACCACAAGAACTAGGAGAATATAAATTGCTTCTGGCATCTGAAAAAGGATAGGGCCCAGCTGCAAGTGGCTGAGTAAATCCAAAAAAGAACAGAGACAGGGAAAAGAAGCGGGATCACAACTTCCCCTTCACTCTTCAATTCAGCTGTTGGTGACACCCTTTAGATAGGGCTACCATATGTCTGGATTTCCCCGGACATGTCCGGCTTTTCGATCTATAAATAGCCGTCCGGGGGGGGATTTCTAAAAATCTAAAAATGTCCGGGATTTCCCCCCAGTCAGCTATTCATTGATCAAAAAGCGGCGCCACCCGGAGCGCAGCCCAATTCCTGGGCTCTTGTTAAAGCCGGCCCTGGTCGGGGGGGG